>NC_092184.1:2470607-2508107 GCF_043641665.1 Enoplosus armatus | reverse complement strand
AATGGGGGGGAGGGGGGCCCTTGTGCCAGTGTGTAAGGTTTCTGCAGCAGCTGATCAGCACCTTTGACCACAGACAATGAACTAATCATTGAACTCACCAGCTCTTCATGGCACACCTCTCTGAGTCCCGACCGTCATTAGTTATCATTTATATAAACTCATCCCAGGTTCCTCAGAAAATGGGATATGATTTACTTCACTCACACCTGATGAATGGTGACCGGAGAATGTGTCATTACTCTCACCTTCCCACAACTCCTGGGTCATGTGGACGGTTCAGTATTAAAAAAAAAAAACTAAATAATAACAAGTCAAACCTTTTCAGGACTAAATCTGATCAAATGTGTTTTCCATTCACAGGGCAGACTGGGTGGTGTTTCAGGGTTCAGGGTGAAGACAGTGTGACCTGGTAAAACATGCAGGAATCGTCCAAGGTAAGTCCCACACGCAGTGAGTGCTGAGCTGCAGGGCAAACGTATGTATCCATCATGCGTTCTGGTAACTTTGCCATGTTATTACTGAAAAGCTGCTTGTGTGTTTTATTATTTTTTAAATTTTTTTCTGGTTACATGACTCATTTTGGAACGCCTAGAATTATTTTACCTGCTCACCAAAACGAGGAAGCATGCATCAAATAAATGCCAATTTCCCTTAAATGTTGTGTTTTTAGCAGCCACCTCTCATCCGTGTAAAGACAATTCTTTTACATCTCACCTAAATCGAATTTCTAAATCAACCAAGTGATCTTTTTTCCTTGTCTTTGTGTGTGTTCTCTCTCTCTCTGGGTGCTGTTGAACAATTCTAATTTCTAACAGTGAGTGAGTGCAAATTTGTGTAGACCTACATTTGTAAGCTATTACAGCTATTACATGTCAGTCAACTATTTTTCTATGTTGAGCACCCCCCCAAAATGCATACAATAAAATGTCCAAGTATATGGTGAAAATGCACTTTATTCTGGATTGTAAAAAAAAAAAAAGAGAAAAAAGAAAAAAAAGAAAGAAGATATTTTGATGAATTGCATGATTTCTGATATCTGGCCTGGAGCATGCAAATGAATCCATCATTACATGCCAGATTTAGTAAGCAAGGACATATGATACATATGATAATAAGTGTTGCTGTCGACCTTTTTTATTTTTTTATTTTAAAGCAGCCTTCACAGAGGGGTGAGCACATCCCAGCTGTCGTCGCCTGTCACAACCAAAAGTATAGATTTGCTGTAGAAGATGAAAAAAAAAAAAAAGCTACGAGTGATGTTCCTGCTAATTTGCATTTGGATGTATTTTCGTCGGGCGGGGACGAGAGTGGTCGGTGTTGTAAATGAGGGCCACTGGGACCTCACAGTTGGCACTTGCTTCAAAAAGCAACAAATGAACATCATTCCCTCTGGTCCAAAAAGCATGGGGAGAGCTTTCTGCTGGTTGCTTTTGAGAAATATAGCTAGCAGGAGGTCTGGAGAGGTCTTTTATTAAGTCACTAAATTGGAAACAATGGGCGATGGCAAAGCTGTACTGTGTACACTTGAATTTTTATTATTATTATTATTATTATTAACTTTTTTTCTTTTTACAAAAATGATCCTGGTCACACTATAGCACACTAGATAACTCAGTTTCTTTTGAATGCGTAGCCCCAATCAAACATTCATCATAATTAAAGCACCAGTCAGTCTTCTTACAAGTGCACCGGCAGGCTGCTGACCTCCTGTCAGATAACATAGCGAAGGCTAAACTGTTAACATGGAGCATTCAACATAGTGTGCACCAAGCTGCTGGCATCGCAGTGCATGCAGTGGGCGTTCCAGTCCGATACGAGATGTTTCCAGTTAAAACCTCTGAGTCAGCTCGGCTTGCCAACCAAGCGGATGCTAATGTTGCGCTAACTCAGGTGTTACTATCACGCCTGGCTCATTTTGACCGTTGTCATAGCTTCAGCGAGTCCTACGATGATTGAGAAGCGTTCAGTTTGCTGCCATGCCTCTCTTGGCGAAAGTTCCCAAGTTGGGAACCGATGGGAGACTTTAAAGTGTGCTCCTTTCACATTTCAGGGAACAGATTTTCTTGTCTGGAGCTTTTTTGGCTTCTTACAAACGATCAAACGTTCAATTCAGATTTATTTGAAAAACTGACTTCCGATGTGCGTCAGTTTTGAGGTTTTTTAGTGTCCTTGTAAAATACAAACCATATTATTATTATTATTGTTATTTATAATATCTTTTTTTTTTTTTTTTTGAAAAACGTTGGCCCTGAAAGATTTCCTCCACATTTATAATTTGTAAATTTACGAATATCAAACATTGTAAAATGTTTGTAATAACATGTTGGAATCAAATAAAAAGTTTCAAGTAAAAACTGTAGTTTTCCTCTTCTAATTGTTGCACGACGCTGAACTTTCCTCCGGATGAAGTGGCAGATACACATCCTGCCAGCTGGAGCTTATTTCTACTTTATTCATAAGGGAGTGTTGCATATAAACCTAAATAAACACATTTTGTAATGGGTCTGTTTTTTGTATTTTTTTTTTATGTATTCATTCTGTTATCCAACTCACACTGTAACAGACTTCTTTTCAAATGTGTGTGACTGGAACATACAGGCATACTGTTTTTCATTTAAAAAGGTTTCAGGCATTGCACGTTGTAATAAGTTATTCATTCAATTGTCTTTAATCGCTTTCTGGCCATCTCTTCAAATTTGGATATGTTCCACTGTAGCTGGGCAAGGACCCCCTTTTTTTAATTTTATGACTAGTCGTTTATGAACACACCGATGACATGAAATAAAGCACACAAAGGAATAATCCGCCGCTAATCTAATTGAATTTGAATGAGTTCAAACGTTTTACTTCATTAAAAAAAAAAAAAAGAGAGAAAGAAATCGATGTATAAGAGTTTGAGACTTGAAGTTTTGTGCTGATTAACAGAGAAACAAACATGCCCCTCTCATTTCTCCACTCTCTCAGAACAAAGAGCCAGAGTCGCCCATAAAAAGTCCCTTTAACAACAGTTTACTGCCTGTTAAAAAATATGGTACTAATTACCAGTGGTACTATGTGCTGATGGTCACCGCCGTGGTTGAAATCCGAACGGCACAATTAGGAGCAATCAGAGTGAGAAGAAAGACAGACAGTTTCATTTCCTCGGGTTTTATTATGTTTTTTTTTGTTGTTTTTTTTCATCTTGCGTGAATGCTGGGAAAAGAAGAGTCAGTATTTTACAAATCAAATCTCACCGTCAGCAACAAGCATTTGCTCTGAATTAAAAGGAGTAGATTCATGCCCTCATTCAGTGACCAAGCAACAGCAGGCCATTAAAACATGCAGCCAGTCCAACAACACTCAGCCATGTGGGATTGTACGCTACTGTCATCACTGAATGCCTCCTCTCAGGTGACTCTGTGAATAGTGCATTTTCAAACATCCTGCTCCGGGCAAACTAACAGGCAAAGTGTGTTTAATAAAGGAATTTCTGATTATCAAAGTTTTAATCTTCTTTGCTGCAGACGTTTCAGGAAAATACACTTTTATTGAGGGATCTTTAAACCGGAGGCAAGAAAAAAAAAAAGATTTTGGTCAAAAGTTGCGAATGTACAAAATACAGCATGACGGCTGCACGAGCCTCTATTACTCCGCTCAATTAAAATTCACTCTCTGGAAAAGGCCGAGTAGGGAATATATCTAAATGATGTCAGAAGCATATCTCAATTACACCGTAAACATCTAAATGACTTCAGCGACGTAGTAATAGTGTCATCTCATTACTGCATCTTTTGTCAAATGCAATTACATGAAAATCAAAGGCATGAGTGGACCAAATTTAATCAAAAACATTTTGCGAGAGAGGCCATGAGAGCAGCAACACACACACACACACACACACACGACATACATGGGGGGTGGGGGGTGGGGGGGGCAGTGGGGTGGCTGCTACACGTCACTGACTGGAATAAACATTTCTCCTCCTGTCTGCGCTCCCTTTCTTATGGCTCGTTCAGACAATAGGCACACCGTAAAACTTCAAACGCTCACAAAGAATGATGGCGGGCTGAGGAAACAAGCAGACATGAGCTGCAGAGGGGAGAGGGGGCGGCTGGTCTCCAACAACGTCTGTGTCAACTGGCTTTTTTTTTCGGATTTAACGCGGCGGCAAGGTAACAAGCAGGGTTAGATGGACGTGCTGGCCGGATCTGGTCTGTTATTAAAAACTCTGGTATCGAAAATAAAGGAAGCTCCTCCCGGGGGCCACAGCTGTATGAAAATACGCATGAAACTGCATTTTCTGCTCCTTTTAGAGCACAACCCATCACACTTAAAACGGCTGTTGACCTTAAAAGAAATCAGCTTTCAAAAGCCTACGTCAAATTTGCCTAGGTGTTTTCACCCTGACGCGAATGCAGTTTGAGGGTAATCACTAAGTCATTTTGCCCAAATTTAAAATGATTGGAAATCTCCTTCATATCCAACCCCAGAAATGAAATACTAATACTGTGTGCAGCTGGGATCACACTGATTTGTGACCCGCTGTGTGAGAAAATTGAAAAACACGAACCACGCTGCACAGAGAAACACAAACCCTCGACGCGGTTTGTGTTTCAGTTGAACACATCAGTGTGTCAGCGTGATGCCGTGTGGACGGACATGGGGGAGGCAGGCAGGCGGGCGGGCAGGCAGGTGGGGCAGGTGGGCCGGACCGCGGCGGCTGTTCCTGGCGGGACTCTAGGGGAAGTTGGTGGGGAAGAGGCTGAGTGGCTGGCTCTCGTTGGTGGGCAGGGGGGAGCGGTAGCCCTCGAAGTTGCGCGGGATGCTGCCGCTGGTGGAACCCGAGCTGTTGCTGAGGGTCTCGATGCTGCCCTCCCTCTGCAGCTCTGCAGGGAGAGAGACACAGACAGGCAGAGAGAGAGAGAGAGAGAGAGAGAGAGCTGGAGCCATCAGGTGATCTGTTTTATACCACAAGGAGCTGAGCTAATCACACAACAGGACTGTGTGCGCCAACTTACCTTCTCACAGATACTCTGCGCACTTATTCTGACAGAAACAATCAGAGATAAATAGACTCATTATTAGGGCTGGCTGCCAAACCGTAGTACTTTACGAGTACCTAATGAAAGGTGTACATAGCATCAAGTATTTAAAAACTATGAAGCACCAAACGCCGGCGTTGAATGCTCTGTCAGGTCTTGTTTGCGTGCTCTTTTTGCATCTCTTTTATTTTGTCGTGTTTCTTGTATGTTAAGGCATCTTTAAACACAGTTTGAGCAGTAAATGATGGAAAAAAAAGGATTTAAAAACAATATACATGTTTATGCTCCTCAAAGTAAATAATAAAAAGGTATTGGTATTTTTGAAAGGATAATATAGGATAAACTTTATTTAAACTCGGATCTCATTTGTGTACTTTTGGGCCGTCCTATTGCTAATAATATCAAACAAAGTGCGATGATCACGAAAACATAAGCAGTCATGTGATCAGACAGGCCGTGAAAAAAAAAAACAAACAAACCCCCAGGTTAATTTATTTGTAAAATGATGACCCACACTGTCTACATCACAGTCTCCTCCCTCCTTGGTCCAACTCTGACCTACTGTACTCACTGCAGTTGTCACGTTCAATATGGAATTATCACATAACATAACGTCCCCTCACCGAGCCGCTCTGCTGCAGATCTCTCCATAAGGAACCTATTACTGTTATTACATGCTGAAAACCATATTCGTCAATATATATATATATATATATATATATATGGACAGAGTGGCGGCACAGCATTAAGCCTGTGATGCATGCAGAGTATTGTGACGTCCATCAGGCGTCTAGCTGTATTTAATCTGCTGCTGCTGCTGCTGCTGCCTGGCTGCTGCCTGGCTGCTGACAGTGGTCGGCGCCCTGTGATCGTACAGCAGCGTGCATCCACGACAGAGTATGACTGTCGTCAACAAATTGACAGCAGGATTTGATAACGCACGTACACGAGAGCAAAAGTGCACACGGCTACTGCTACTGCATGCAGCACGCTCATCCGGGCAGCAGGCAGACGAGGGGGTCGGCCTGTTTCTTACACACAACTTTTACAACCTGAATGTAATTTTTTTTTTATTTTTTTTTTTCCTGCTCTGCTTTGAAACCTGCCTCCCGACAGGCGTCGGACCCACCAATCAGCTTGTTTGACGCGCCTGCCGGTCTGCATGACGCGTTGGGTTTGTATGTCAGCTCCTCTGTGAGCCTCTGACCTATGGTTGCCCATAACATATTCACAGAAGCATAATTCCAGCTTAATGTGCAACACACACACACACACACACACACACTGGCCATGTTGCGCAGAGCTGCATCATATGACACATGTCATTTGACACCTGTAGCACACACCGGATGCGCCGCAGACAGAAGAAGCAGGCAATGTACGGTTGTCCGGGATGTGGCGGTCTGGGGGATGAATGTGACAAACATCGCTGCATCAAAAGAACTAAAGGGGCTGCGTTGGCGGGGGATTGTTGTTTCAGGTCAAGATGAAGAGTTTGAGTGACAGAATTCACCAGGAAATGCACTGGTAGATTACCTCGCATTACCTTCGTGGGACCCCGGTGTACTTTTGTTTGAAAATAGTGCTAAAAGTGATGGGAAGGAGTCGTTTTTTTTGGGGGGGTAAATCCTTAATACAAATAGAAGCTGAGACGCTCTCCGTAGCTGTCTGTAGCTGTAATCTGCTTTGACCTACAGTTTAAAACACTTTCCACTGCTGGGGTTTTTACTGCGCCAGAACATCGTGCTATGAATTCTTTCTGCAGTTGGAGATGATGTCGAACGGCACGCTGCTGTCTGTTAAAGACTAGCCGTGGAACACGTCAGTGACCTTGAGATGAACAGGGGGTTGGGGGGGGGGGGGGGGGGGGGGGGGGTCTAATTAGCTCAAGAGGCATTTTCAAATTCATACTGCACTGACATTAAACCACAGCGTGTGTGTCCTATGGATGCTGTCTTTGTCACGGAGGGCATGCAGGAAGTGGGAGCTTCTTACTTTAGCCCAAGAAACCTAATACAAACCACACTGTTATTATCCCGGCTAACACGCAATGTGCCACTCTGCGGTGTTATTCCAGCCCCCCCCCACCCCACCCACCCCTCCTGTTTAATTCCCCAACACGACACAAGGCAGAAATGCTTGCAGTAATCCCAAGCAGAGGTGAGGACTGCTGGTTCACACTTCTCTGGCTTCAGATACTGTGTGGATTTATTAGGCCAATACATTATTGGATGAGGTTGCAAGTGATTTCTTAACCAGCAAATTCCAAAATGTTTCATCTGTAAAGATTAAAAACTTAGAAAAGAGCATTTACATTTTGAGTCTACAGCTCTCAAATGTCTCATATATATGATATAATTACCTTCACAACAGTAAAATAAAATGATTATGATTGACAATGTAATGTTGTTTTCTACTTTTTAGTTTGGTTTATGAGTATGACAATGGAACTATGGTTTAAATATGTTTTCATTTATATATCCATTTATTTAATATGCAATTTCTTGTGCCTTCTGTAACCTATGTATATATATATATATATATATATATATTGTACTCACCTAGTGTATATGTTTAAGGGATGTAGTAAAAGCAACAAAAACTATCATTTAAGAGGAGAACAGCACTGACTGTCCACTATCAGCAAACTGGGAGAGTAGTCTAATTCTGCACAATGTCTGTATTCATGCATATGCAGTATCACAGCACGCCACAGTGCCGGGGTTTATCTGCAAGAATATGGGTCATCTGTGATGATATCATCTTTCCAGCCACGGCTCCAGGCAAGCAGAGACAAGTGCTGGAGCCACCGAGACTGAGCCTCACCTCTCCTCTGCAGCCCTGCGCCGCTGCTGGAGCCAACTCCCCTCCACCTCAGTGCCAATGTGACACCCAGGTGTCCTTCAGGAGGGTCCAGGGAGAAAGCTCTTTTTATTTTATTTTTTTATTTTTTATCCATTAGTAACTCCTTAGTTTATTCGTCCTGTCAATCAGTAAAATGTGACACACTGCCTCCCTGTTAACTCTGTTCCGTACATCGCGGTTTTTCCCGGTGCTTCTGACCGTAACTGCCGGCCACTTGCCCTCCCCACTAGCCTTTTTGCCAACCCCAGCTAGACCAGCTGGATCTGCGCTGTTGCAGTGTTATTGTAGGCTCTGTAAGCTGCTGAACACCCCAGTAAAGCCCTAAAGGCCCTTTCTAGTGCTGCCTAATCCACCTCATTGTGTGACGCCTACCAGCTATTCAACAAGTCTTAACCTCTCACGCCCCCGACACAATCCCCCAGCGCTCTAATGTTGGGGATCTTTTCCTCAGCGGCTGATGTCACTAGGTAAAGTAACATGGTTATTTACAAGGTGGTTTTGTCTGACGTGATGTGTAGATAATGCTGTTCTGGAGTGAGGCCAATGAAGAAATTGAAACTACTGTAGGGTTTGACTGATATGGGCTTTTAAAAGACGGCTGATCTGAGCCGGCTGATAAATATTTTGCACTAATATATAGCGGCTTATCTATACAAATGTCAGTTTCAATGCCAAAAAATTAAATGTCTGTGAAATTAAATGGGACTATTTTGAAATCGAATGCAGTGTTTTCTATGGGGCTTTATTCTTGTCAAGGGGGGAAAAAAAACCCCCCTCAAATAGCATTTTGACCAAAATAAAATATTCTCGACCGATAAAGCTTTGTCTCCAGATATCGGCACGCAGATATAGCCTAATCTTGGAAGTCACTCTGTCCGCTGGTGTTGACTCAGTATGGCTGCCGGGACTGGAGCTGTGTTCTGGGAGGACACCAGTGGCCCGACTTCAAAAGAAAGTGCGAGTCAACGCAAGATACAGAGTCGAAAAAGCTATCAGTAAAACAGCAGCAGATGCCACAGCTGGAGATAAGAGTTGGGGGGGGGGGGGGGGGGTTGTTCTTGGCAGTGTTGTACAGGGAAGAAAACGTAGCTGTTTCAGGAGACGCGTCCTCGCACGGTCTCCGACAGAGACACATATAACAACACGGCAGCAAGTTAATACCTCATCAGCCAATCGGACATACAGAGGGAATGATCAGAAACGGTCCAGTCTGCACCCTCAGCTGTGAACAGGCCTTAATCCTCTTATACTCTCACACAAACACACACACACACACACACACACACACACACAGACTCCAGCATACACTTTTCATACAAAAACACTAAATCTAGTCTCCAATGCAAAGTGCAACAAATACTGTGGTTGTAACTGGGAAAAAAAAAACGTGCAACATACAACACACTGTCACGTCATCATTTTCTACTTAAACATACTCCTAAATTCTTTTTTTTTATTGCAACTGTAGATTTGTCCATCATTCCTATCAGTTTGCTTGTGCGCAAAAGTAGCCGCAGAAATCGGGGGAAACGCGGCAAGATCCCCACAACTAAAATTGTTTTTAATTTTAGGTAAATGCTAAATGACAATCTAAATTAGGTCTGGCTATGAGAGACTATTTTACCATTCGCCTTAGTTTGACTAATCTGGAGCAACCTCAGCCATTAACTTGGTGAGAACAAATATTAGCATGAATGAAAGAGACCCAAGTTTTATGAAACTGGAATTTCCTTTTAACTCGCTTAACCAGATTCCTATAACCCTGACCTTCCATCCATCCATCCAGTTTCTGCCGCTTAATCCGGCGGCAGCAGGCTAAGCAAGGTAGTCCAGACGTTCCCCTCCCCAGCAATGTTTCCCAGCTCCTCCTCGGGGATCCCGAGGTGTTGGCTTCTGGCTCTACTCCGAGCTCCCTCCAGATTTCGGAGCACCTAACCGGACCTCTCTAAGGGCGAGCCCGGCCACCCTGCAGTGGAAACTCATGTCGGTCACCACGCTGGTCCCGTACCAGGCCCGCATTACTGCTGATGCCGCAACCTACCCTGACCGAGTCCAATCAATGGCAAAGGCTATCCACTTAAGACACAAATTGAAAGTAACCTGGATTATTATTTAACATTCACCTTAAAATAACAATAATCTGGATCATGAACATTACTGACCTTCCAATCAGCAGTTTTGAGCAAAAACAACAACAACAACAAAAAAACATTCTCAACATTCACTGTCTAATTCGTATCTTTTCCCAGAGCTTTCAACTACATTTCCCCCATCTACCTCGGGGGTTGTTCCCATCTGTTACCACCCGACAAAGTCACGTCCATCCTTACGTGATACATCTTGACACATTATTCTAATTCTAATTCAAACCTAACCCCATGCTAACCCTATCTAGTAGTGAGGACTACAGCAACACGACCAACAAATTCGTTTTGTCTTTCTATCGTTGGACATAGGAGGACATTTGGCCCTCATAAGTGCAGATATATAAGAACACACAGCGACATATACGGAGCACTTCCTGTGGCCCTGACTAGCAGGGTTTCGGTGTGTGTCATGTGCATGTTGTGGTGAGACTAGACTCACCACTGAGAGGAAGGGATCAAAGAGAATACAAAGGAGCTCTTAATCAGAGGGTCTGTGCCAGCCGGGCAGGGTAGAGTCCCATCCATCCTCTCTCTCTCTCTCTCTCTCTCTCTCTCTCTCTGTCATTGTCCCTCTCTCCCCCTGAGACGCTGGGATGGGGGCAGTAACCCATAGCGATAGTATACTTATCCCAGCTGATTGTTTTTGTGTTTTAACTTTAATCTCACCGTTGGCCCCAGCTGGTTCTGATTAGTGCTCTCACGTCACATTCCAACCCCAACAGTCTCGCGCGCGCACACATTTGCACTTATACAGAAGTGCATACACACACCTGCGTGAAAAGTAACTCACATACATGTCATACAGGGTACCACCCTTTTTCAAAATCAACCCACCAACGGGCGGCGCCTTGTGTTGATTTAGTCACAACAAAAAAGTAAATATAAAGAAGAACACATAAAATAAAATCTTAAAGCTTATATGACATTAATTAGGTAGAAGCTTTTGTCCAGAGCAACTGACATTTTCCATCCCGGGCACATGCATGAGGAGCAATCTTCAATCTTAAGGACACTCGAACATGCAAATGAAATGATCTCGCTTATTTTGCGCATTACAGCTAAGTCTCGTTCGCCCATTCACTCACATGTGAGCTGCCGTGCAAGGTGCTGGCCTCCATCGGGAGCAGCTTAGGACAAGGACACGTCGACATGACAGGGGGGTTGGGGGGGGGGGGGCCGGGGATCGAACGTATGTGAACAGTGGGAGCTACAGCCACCGGAAAGACAACTGAAAGATGAAGAATATTTTATGTTTTCCTCCTGCTTGCTTTTAGCTGCTTTTTGCTGCTAGCAAATGTACTTATCTTATTTGTAGGTGTGTATAACTACTACTACTACTACTGGCAGCATTTTGGTGGATATTAAATACCTAGATTTTACTGCATATGTGGTCTGGTTGACATCTTTGTCTTGATGTGACCTTGTTTTTTTTTTTTACAAAACCAATGCAAAGTGGGCTATAAATGTCAGGTGCCACTTTACGGCCTGAGCCTTCCTTTTCTTTTGCGCCTGAATTGGCCCCTCCTTTATGACTCTTCCAAAAGAATATTTGGCGACCAAGTATGCACGAACTCCACCGGCATTTCTAACTGCAGTGAAGTTTTTATTCATGACGGTGCTGCATGACATGGGTTTGACCCTTCCGTTTGCCTTTTATGGTGTCCACCTGCAATGATAATCACACTGAGGTCTTCTTCCTCAGGTCCTTAACCCCCCCCCCCCCCCCCCCCACACACACACACACACACAAATCTCCAAAAATATTACCAAGGACAAGACTTGTCCCTGCTGATGATGCATCTGTGTTGGTGGACACTCACTAAAGTGAACAAACTCTACATGTTGCATTTACATACATTTTCCCTCATTTAGCCAAATACCTGGCTCTGCCTTTCTCCCCAGTGTTACCGGTTTTAGCTCCTCCAACACCAAGGTGGGAGGGTAAGATTAACTGGGCTAAATGATGACTAATGAGTTTCTACCTCACCAGGAACAAAAGATAAAGACATATGGGAATGCTGTAGAAAACATCTGTGAAGGGGCTCTGAGGGAAATAAACTCCAAGAACTACTTGTCACTTTTTTTTTTTTTTTTTTTACACCAATGGCATCAATCAATAGCATGTGGCATGTTATAACTGAAGATACTCCGTTCAACTAGACCAATAATATATGTAAAAAAATACCATTTATAATAAGGACTTACAGATGTTTTACACATGAAAGCATGTCAGCATCACTATGCGAGCCCTTGCTCTGCACAATCCTTAGAAAGCTGTCCAGTTGGACGACTGAGCCCACATTAGTGGGAAAGCTCATTAACATCTACCAGAGATCATCCTGATGGACTGTGAAAAGCCAGGCTTAACACACTCTCCTATGTAAAGGACAGCACACATTAATGCGGCTGGAGACACACACCCTACACACACAGTGCATCAGGATAGACGGCATGTGCAGGGTTCAAATGGAGCCACGTGCTCTTTCATTTTATCTACTGCTCAAACGCTTGGAACTAGACTGGATCAAACTCAACGAACCACTCCTTTTTTTTGTATTCATTCATATTTGCAAGTTGCAAGTTCATATTTTTTTTTAACTAAAGGCACTGGTGTTAAGGCCGGTTGCTGCTGCAGTCCTGAAATCATCAAAACCTTGACCGATGGACCCCTAGCCTACATCTTTTCGAAACGAAGCTCGAAGCACCTTCAAAAAACAGACCGACGGTGTCCAGCCCACATGCTGGCAAGTCCACTGAGAATGCATGTCGGCCTCATGCTTGAACTCCACAGGGTAAACCACAGCCAGCAGCTAGCCCCATGAATCACGATACTCAACAGGTTGCGTGATTAAGGAACAAATGAAAAAGAAAGTAAGTGATTCATGGGGCTAATTCGGGCCCTTGAGTGGGGACTTTCTCTTCGTCTTCTCAGACCCTACATTCTAAGCTACACCAGCTCCGTATACACAGCTGACCACAACTTTCCCAGCGGCTGCTCATTAGAGTGTGTTATAAGGGGTGCCAACAACAGGCTGAGACACTCCTGACACTCTACGTGGGCCGCTTTGAATTAGGTCTCTAATGAAAACCTAGTGGTGACCCAGGATTTGACTGGCTACTTACCCAGAGCAGACTGACAGCCGCCTCACCACTGGACACTGTATGGAACTGCTTTTATAGGCCGACTGCTACTCTGAGACGTGGGCCAAAGGAGAGCAACAACAGACCCAGACCGGCCTTTCAAGTGAGCCACATAAACAGCGGAAACGAATGCTGTACTGAGCATGTTCAGCCGAATTTGTGTATTAAACTAACACACATATATAAAGGCAAGAACATGCACAGTTTAAGAAAAACACGACAACAAACTTGGGTTTTATTAGCTCGGGCCACAGGTCCTATCAATTATGACAACATTGTACTCACCAAAGTAATTGCTCGGATCTGATCATCCACAAAAGATTTTCTAACAGTTATTTGGAACAATGACGATAGAAAGTTTAGTTGAGTAATAGCTTAGAAAAGTGTTGTTTTTGTGGTTGCATCAATCCGACGCTGTTTCAGTCCCAACTCTGCTGTTCGCGATAGAGATGGTCAAGACTGTTTAACAGCACATAAATCTGCACATTTTGTACATACTTTATATTTTTCCATGCATATATTTATTTTTGTCCCCCATATTTTTTTATATCTGGATTTATTATTTGTATATTGTTTTTTCTTTCAAAAAAAAACAAACTTCTAATTCTTATCGACACAGTGCTTGTTCTGCTGTGTGCTTCTGCACCTTTCTGTCTTTGCTGCTGTGGCTTGTAAATTTCCCCGCTGTGGGATTAATAAAGTCTAAGTCTAAGTCTAAGTCAGCGACACAGCAGCATTTCCTTCATAATGCACTTCAGGAATAATTTCAACGTATTCACTGGCTGGGGAGTGTTTCATTAAAACTGTTTATTTACGTTCTAAGCGTTCATTCATTTACTGCTGCGAGTATTTTGTTTTCTGTTGTTGATAAAGTCATCAGTTTGGCAGCAGATTGACTATTCACTAAAAACAGACATGGAAGACACATTTTCCTCCAAAATACCAACAATGAGAACTTGCTTTGCTTGCGCTGCCTCCTTTGAATGAGCCTCCCACCTGTCTGCGCCTCCCCTCCCACCAAAACACACAGACGGGCCGAGCAATTTTCAAGGTCAGGAAAAAAAAACGAGCGCTACTTGCACCGGTTGTTGCACCGCCACGAAGAAAGGCCCTGTGGTTTTCCTGTACAGTGAGGGCAATTATCAGCGGCATTATGGGTGTGCTCACTTTCAGCTTTACCTCCAAATGCAGTGAAAAGGGTAATCTGGCTAAAGCGCTGGCTTGTTTTTAACCTGTACGGTCGTCTGACCACTCATGCTTGTTGCCCCATTGCACCTCTTTTTTGGAAATGCCGTCAAAAGGTCGCAGTCCTCTGTCTTTCAGGAAGGTCATGAGGACAAAGAAATCTGAATCTGACCGCACTTACAACGGGCTACGTAATTATGTAGGCAGTGGGTCTGCTGCAAGGAATTGTGGGACGGCATTATCTCCTTTCCTTTCGTAAAGGACGGTCCAGTGTACCCTATGCTGAAGGAGATAAGAAAGGAAGCACTGAAGCGCCTTTCCTTAGCATTTAGAGAATTCGACCAGCTCTTGTCGTGGCTGCCACTTAGATACTTCCTTGCCATTTCACTCAGTTTGGAACCTTTCTAAGCAAAAAAAAAAGAAAAAAAAAAAAAAGAGACTATTTGAACACAGCCCTGGTCTGGCTGCAACACTATATAAGCTGGTGGCAGTCAGCCAGTCTTCCTCTCTCCCCTGGCTTCCACCCTGTTTGGTTTTGTTGCATTTAGTTTGTCTTTGTGCTAATTTCCCTTTTAGTTATGTAAAATAAACACATTCTTAGTTACAAGTTACATGTGTGGTCTCTCCTCCTTTGTCCAGCCTTGAGCCAGGTTGTGACACATGTAATTCTTGGTTGTAGAATAATTGTTATTTTTTGGATTCCCTTTGGTCAAATAAAACATGCTGGACTATTTTTTTTTTTTTGACTCTCTGCAGCCTTAATCCAAGGATAATGGAATTCACTTTCAAGACCTACAGCCCCATTCCGGTTCAGGTGCACAGATGCTGTCATGGATGTCTATATGTCTGAGAATCAAGGTCCACGTGTGCAGGATGAACAGTATGTACAGACCGGTGGCAACCAAATGAAAAACTTAACAAATACAGCTGTCCAATATCTATTGGGAAAAATGGTCTTCCCTCCAGTAGACCCCAGAGACTTGGAGAGTTTATGCCATGGAAGCACCTTACCAACACACTTTGTGTTGGTTTGTCCTTTAGTTTGTCACCCATCTGTATCTAGTTTCAAGCAGTCAACAGCTACCTCTGTCATCTCGTGGAAACCCAATCTCTTTTCTACATTTATCAAAAATGTTGAGGCTCACATAAGCATTTTAAAAAGACAATGCATCAACAGTAAGCACATTCAAATAGTTCTACTTATGCAAGCACTTCAGCAAACTGCCTATGGTGGAGGACAGATCCCGCTCTGCGGACCGCTGAAACATCCTAACCTGAACGCACAAACACACATACATATGGTTTGATGTCCTTTGACAAGCGTGCTGGGCGACCCCTGCCAATGGTTTTGGACAGGAGGGCTGGTCTCAGCTGAAAGAGGTTGCCGGTGTTGGTGTCCGCTGAGGAAGCTGATGGACAGCACAGTGTCAGGAGGCTGTCGCTCATCATCACATCACTTATGCGACCAGCCCCGTAACCACGCCAAGGTAAGGTAAGGGCCAGCTAGGGCTGCTGCTGTGCTCTGTGTTGGTGGCCAATATTGTCACGGAGCAGTGGTAAAAAAAAAACCTCACATATACAGTACATGTGCACGTCTGCTTCTGGGTGTCACACTTTTTTTATTGTTGGACCAGGAGAATCATGTTATTACTTATGTTATTACAGATCAATGTTTGGGGTCTGAATTATAGTTCAGTCTCTAGTCTCAGATTTGATTCTGTTCTTGTTGATTGCTTTTTATTCATGGCATTTTCTTTTTGTTTTTAATTGTATTTGCTTTTTTTCTTAACTCTTTATGTGTACTGCTACATCATTGTTTTGTCTTGACTGCTGTAACCCTGCCGCTTTCAGCATATTCACGCATTTTTGTATGGAACACCCAACAAATCCTCTGAATTAAACACAAAAACACATTGCTTGTCCAGAATGACACATGTAAGTGTTTTCCGATCCAATGCCCCCGACGGCCAAAGCTGACAAAACTCACTGTTGGAAAAATAGATTCGAATGTGCACGTCGGGCCAGAAGTCTGACGTTAGCTGGATTGATGATGTCTCGATGATACAGTCGTCTCTGCAGTCGCATCAGAGTTACATGACTGAATCTGATGCTGTTTTGCACACGCACACGCACACACACACACACACACACACACACACGGGGGGGGGGGGGGGTATCTGCGACGCTTTTCTTGGAGAAAGTGTGAAACCAGAACAGCGGCAAATGAAAGCAAACTTGTGTCGGACTGAAGAGCTGGTAAGAAGAAGAACAAGGCTCCATTAAGCACAACATCAATGTACTAGGGGTACTTGTGTACAGGTTAACCCTGAGAGACACGAATACACATACAGTACACACACACACAGACAGTGCGTACAGTCGGCAAAGGGTCAAAAGGTAAAAAGGTTTGTATAAAGGGGCAGAGTCCTTTGAAAAGCTGGATACAAAGAGGAGCCTCCATTACATATGGATTGCCTTTATATACAGTAGAAAAGCTGTTTTCCGAGAGGACAAATCTATCATTCTTGGGTTTGAATAAACAGCAAGTTCGTTGTCGGTTAGAAAATGGTCAACTTTTGACCTGGGGTTTGAACTTTAAAGAGGCATGATTTCCTTTGTCTGCCTTAATGTGAAGCAAGTGCACTTTCTGTGCTTTCTTTGAACAGGTTAGATGCGGGTCAAGAGAGCAGGAGGTCGGAAGGCTGCCGAACGCGAACAACCTAGCAAGGGTGCACGCTCACAATTCTGATGTTGCGTCATATCATATAGATTCTGGATTAGCCATGTGCACAAAGGACAGAAAGGCCATGCATGAGGGCTATTTTTGTTTCTTGATATAGGTTTGTAGTGAGGTGTAGAAAACTTTTACTTTACATGTTACATAATTATATATAGTCACTCTTATACTCTACATACAAACAATTATATACAAGTATATTGTAGATATATATGTATATTATATACCAGTGTAATGACATTGATATATTTATGACCTTTAGTTTTACTTACATATACGCAATGACTAATATCTGTGTTTATCACATTTTGGTTCTCACTAAATTCAAGCTGAGACAAATGATAACTTCTACAGCAGACACGTCATCAACCAATCCAAAGGCTATCAGAGGCTCGACACAGCTTGAAATATAATATGTAAAAGGAAGCTCTTGCTATCCTGTGCAAGAATCTCCCTTTCAAATGACTGTCATTTGGTTCCGGAGGATTATTGCGCTCATCATTAGGATGATGAATTTCCTAATTACTGAATAAGACGTCCTTGTATTGCTTTTGTTTGTATTTGAGTGACAATGGAGCGGGAAGGAGAGACGCCATTATCTCTACGGCATCAACACGAGGCAGACGCTTTTCATACGTCGGCTCTAATTGTTTTAATGTGGCGTAAATCACGGCTGAGCTGAATTTCCACCATAGATAGAGTGTGAATGTACCAGTGGAGTTAGTGTCTCACGAGGATCTGAACGTTTTCCATGTTGGGGAGTTGAGATTAGACTGCTTTCTGGTTTTAATTATTCATCTCTTTACGTATCGCAAATATTCACGTTTTTCACTTATGCGCTCACTCCAGGATAGGCTTAAAAATACTGAGACGCGTTCCACATGACCCTGGCGATCCCAGTTCGATTCCAGCCGGGAATCTTTGTATGGCTTTTAATGCTTGTTAGATCATACAGTCAAACATGTAATATCAGCTGTGCGGGCAGATCTAATTATATCTCGCATATGTCCAAAACAGTGAACCTGAGCTCTCTCAAAATGCAAAAGACAGAAGGATGAATGGTTCTTTACGGCCTGAACGTCTGCACAAAGGGAAGGAAACGAGGAGAGGAGTGAAAAAAAGTTTGGAAACGGGCCGAGACCGCGCTAAGAATGAAAATAAAGAGAATAAAAGAGAAGAGGAGTAAATGAAGACGCCGCACCCCTGCTAGTGTATGTGCTGTGTTTATTTAGACGAAGAAGAAAAATTGAATGAAGGCGCGGCATGAAATACTGTGTACGTGTTTCCACGGTACTAAAATGTAAAGGTTAGTGCACTGACCAGAAGCGTGCACGATATCTCAATGACTATCGTGTAAAAAGCTGCCTTTTACTCGACAGCCATTCGGAACTACTGTACAGGCATTTCAATACTTTCCTAACAGCAAGTTCATTCAAGACATCAAGATATAGCCTACTACCCAGTGTGCTAATATGCTTTGAAAATCAGTCAGGCAGTCATGGCATAAGGCACTACTATCACCTTAAGATCACTTCAGCTTCAGTTACATTTCTAAAGATGAAGGCATTTGTCAACAGATGCTTTTACCGGATATGACTACTGAGGAAACACCCTGGACCGACGACCTTGTCTTGAGAAACAGCTAATTTCACGGCACGACACTTCATGTCGGTGCATTGTTTGTTTTCTAGATGACAACTTTCTGATAGCATAGCTCGTCAGTGGAATGCTGTCCAACAGCTGACACACACATTTCAGCTGCCGGACCAGACTTGGAAAGTAATCAAAATCTCAAGTTCTCTTTTGCTAAATCTATCCTCTTCTCTTCGTTTCGCGATATTATATATATATATATATATATATATATATATACACATACATATATATATACACACACAAGCACACAGACATGTGCTTGGTTGGACAGGAAGTTCCAGTGTTCTGGAAAGCTGGCCTGGCTCAGCTCAGCTCAGCTGCCTCTCCATTATGTATCCTATCACTTATTCATGTCGCCATATTTTATTGATACACACACACACACACACACACACACACACACACAAGCATGCAGGGTCATGTTAGGAGAGAGTGTGTGTGTGTGTAATATATGTGTATACACGAGAGTCAGAGTGACAGGGTGCGAGCCGAATGTGTGTATACATGTGCGTTGAGTGTATGCAATCCCAAAAACACATTACCTGTTTAAAGTGTGACCGTGGGCGTTGAATACAGACACCCTGGTTGCGCCGTAGGTGCCCGAGTGTGCTGCTATCTCATAAAATGAGATACGTTCCAGTGTGAGCAAGCCGTCTCTAATATAATGGATGCGATAAAGTTTGCTGGATTACATAGCTACTACTGTAAAACTAACAAAATTAATAGAGCTTTCCCCAAAAATGTTTCCTTTGGGTGTGCCCTCACTCTTCTGAAATAAACATGCATTGAACATTGAACGGCAGGGGGAAAGAGACAAATAACAAATAACCCTAACCCCATCAGCTGCCAGGGATCCCAGGGATCAGCGAATGACATTTATGTCACTCAGACACTCACGGAAACCTCGTGGACCTTCACGGCCACAGAAAGTACAATTTCAGCTTCATTCGCTTAATCTCATCTCCTTTGCATTGTGTATGAGTTTGGTGTCTGTGAATTTATAGAGGACGCTTCGAAGAGCTCCTCAAGCCTCTGCGGCGTTTTAAAAAATAAACTTTGAGAGAGACGTTCAAGCCCTTCCTGCTTCCACAACTTTTTTCGCACACAGTCCCCCCCAAATTCCCGCGTCAAAGCGGTGTGGAGGGTTTCAGATGCTTGTTAGACGCTTCGACGAGGAGATAGCTTTGAAGATAGCTTGAGTTGAACTGAACCTCGCTATTTTTTCCTCACCCTGTCTGAGTGCAGACTGCAGAAGAGGATAATCTTGGACTCCTATAATTTCCAATGCAGGCTGCCTAAGACGTACGGACAAATTACCTGACAAGATACAGTATTATAGTTGCATGAAATTCTGCTTGACACCAAAAAACCATAAGTCATTTGACAAAAGAGCAACCACTGCTTCAGCAAGGAGTGAAGGTAATTCAATGGTGGTGGTTCGAGTTGCGTCATCAAGAGCGGACTTGAGTGATAGATGTTCACTAACTGCTCTTGGGTCAGACACAATCCACCACTTCTTATTCACCTTTAAAATCTATTGGTTAGCATCACGCTAAATTGTTGTTTGAGAGGAAATATGGACTAGCGCCTTGATGCAATGTTATCTACAAAGTTAATAATGCAGCTCTGGTGCAACTGTTAGTATACAATGTGCAGCGTGCAAGATCACCGTGCGCGTTTTGTAACTTTACACCACATAGTCCGAACTCCGAAACCACTCAAGTATCACGCGATGGAAGTCACTAGTATCAGCTGGAGCGACAGTTTGGAGAAAATGGCCTGGATGCCGTTTGAGTGACGGGTCACAGACCCCGACGAGTTCATCGCTCCAGTCAGCGGAGCGACAGAAGCGACAACAAGTGTTTTGCTGTGTGCCCGCCGCCGCCGCCGCCGCCGGTGGTGAAGCAGATTGGGTGAAGTGGATCGCCCTCAGCCACAAGTCCATTTCGGATGCTCTGCACAAAGTGTGTCTTCGGCCCTCTTGTTGTCTGACGGAGCCAAAACAGACACGGGAGCGGGGGCTTTAAAAAAAAAAGAAAAGAAAAAAAAAAAAGTGCTTCCCACCACTCTCACCACGTCTCTCTCTCTTTCTCGCCCTAATTCTCTCTCTCACTCTGCTCTTGCTCGCCCTCCTTTTCTGTGAACCCTTACAGCCCTGTGTGTGTGTGTGTGTGTGTTAGTGTGTGTTAGTGTGTGTGTCTCCCTTGAGCGAGCTGTTAAGTGCAGTCTCCAAAAAACTCCACAAAAGCCCATTTGCAGTCAGCTAGAGAGCCCCCCCCCCCACACACACACACACACACACAACATACACAGAGTGACACTAACGCGCATGGACACATACACACACAACTACATTCACACACTGAGACCCTCACACATGTAGACACACACTCCCTTACACTTGCACACACGCACACTTTTCACACTTCCCTCTGGGCAAACGAGGCAGAGTGGCAGAGGCGAGGCTGGGATAAATGATACAATGATATCCAGGCCTGACTTGTCACTGGAGTTGAGAGAGAGGATGAGGAGGATGGGAATGAAGAGGAGGAGGAGGAGGAGGGGCGAGCGGTGGCGGCTCTGAATACAGGAATTATTCTTCATCGTCTCACACTGTCGCCGCACATTATGCTCAAACTCTCGCCTGGCAACGTGGAGAGGGAGCGAGAAAGAGACAGAGGGAGAGAGAGAGAGAGAGAGAGAGGTTGGGAGGAGAGTTGGGGGGGGGGGGGGGGGGGCGCTGAAGGGCAGATATAATGACCACACTCTGCTTTCACACTCGCTGTCTCTTCTCTCAGCACCATACTCTCCGGCCTCAGCCAGCCCCGCATTCCCTTTTCTGTTCTTTCACTCGGTCCCTGACGTCCCCCCCCCCCCCCCCCCCCTCTCTCTTCCTCTCTGCGTTTGTTCTTTCTGTCTGTCACGGCAGCGCTGAGTAGCTTTCAGGGAGAGAGTGCACTCATTTGCTCTCTCTCTCTCTTTCTTCTCTCTCTTTGGTTAAAGCAAGGGGACAACATAGCCCTCTGGGCATGTCACAAAATGATTAACTAATAGTTTTGAGTTAGTCAAGTATCCAAATGGTGTGTGTGTGCGTGTGTGTGTGGTCCATAGCGTGAGTACTTCAGTCTGTACATTAGGCCGGCCACTGAGATCATAGTCACAATTATGCTATGTACAATATACATACAGCTGTACATACATGGAAGCTGCGAGAAAGCCGGTAGCTAAAGATCGGGCCACATTTATGCCAATTGAAATGTTAGACAGTGAATGACTTCAGTGGGTGGTTGGAGTCGCATTTTGAGAAGGCATGGCTGATTCATTATTTATCCAGCCAGCTTTCTGGACAGACTGAAAAAGGGCTTCATGACAAACCAGACTGGCATGTTGAAAACCCAAACTATTACGTTCAGGGCGTTTGAGGAAACCAAACGCAAGACACATTCGGCTCTTCGATGTCTTTTCCTCGTCTTCCACTGGGCCACCATTTCTCATTTGATGTGCTGTAAATTCTTGATGGAAATGTCGTGAATCATACGCTACGGGCTTCACAATCATCAGATCCCAACTCAACTGAACGTTGACCACCACCACCACCACCACCATCATCGTCATCATCAAAACACCGAACGAGGGACTATCTTTCGGGAAGAATGAATGTTCTAGAGGCTCGTGGTGGACAACTTACCAAGACACTTTATGTTGGTTGTTCCTGTCATTTGTCAACCACCTGCACCACCTGAGCGAGGCTTCGGCCCTGACGGGTAACCTGGATCACCTTTGTCCCCTAACAACTGTGTTTACACGGGGGCACGCCCCGGTGGCTCACCTGGTGCAACGTGCACCATTAAGGCTGAGTCCTGACAGCGGTTCGATTTCCAGCTCGGGCCCGTTGAGGCAAAAACGTTTATATGACCAACTTGAAATTCAAGACTATCTGGTGACACATTATAGACAATTGAAGGGAAACTAAACTTCAACTTCAACAACAACAACAACAACAACAACAACAACAACAACAACAACAGGGTACCCAAGTCAAGTTTGACCAAACGTGCACTTCTCTGTCATCATGTCAACTGTCTGTGGTTTGCATGCTTACAGTATGTTATGAACTGCGGCAAGAGAGTCTGCTAGCCGGCCAACATGACACTGCGAGAACCCGCACGGGCTTAGAAGGCTTGCATGCATGCTGCTTTTGTTGATGTGTGTGTGTGTGTGATCTGTGTAGTTTTGTGTGCATGTGTAGAACTGAGGCCAGCAGATGTCTGCGCTGATTGATAGGAAAAGAGGGACCTCCAAGCCTGTTCACCACCCCCGCCCCTCCATCCATCCCTGTGTGTTGTTGCTCTTATGATGGGTATCAGCGTACTAAAACAAGGCCAAAACCAGTCAGTCGGCCGGATAATAGCGGGGCTTTGTGTGAATGGAGTACGCGGCCAATTCAAATACAGGATGTATTGTACAAGCATTAAATCACACAGCTGTCCTGAACAGGCGCGCAGTCTAGTTTCCATGTTTCCTTAATAGACCAATTAATGAGGTTTTCTATGGAGTGATTTATATAATCGCAAAACTTAAAGAGGCTATTCATTTTTATATAAGTGAAAATGTTTTGTTTATTCATGTGCAGCTTGTTTGCATGGCTTCGGGCTTCAAGCGAGCACGCAGACACAAATCAGCTCCTTTATGGTACAGTGACAAGGGAAGCCTATTGACACCATGTTCAAAGCACACTTGAAGCTATTGTAAGATTGTCCGAATTGTCATGTCGTCTGTGATCAGACGACTAGCTCGGATGAAAGGACATTCACAGGTTCAGTGTTAGCCGTCTTACTTACTTGAACAATGCGGCTGGTGGCTTTCCATCGCTCAGCATTGTGTATAACAAAATGGACTGATTTTGATCAACGGGACTACCTGTTAGTGACATACATACAGCACATTAGTGCAGAGGACTCCAGGCCGTGTAAAAAGACAAAATCCAGCTTGAGAAACCCTCGCGCTGTCATACGTCACCATCATGATGTGGTGTTCAGCGCATTCCGGGAATTATTTTGTGATGACGTGCTGCAATTTACCACCACAGTGTTCCTACTTTGCCTCGACCTGCCACCTCACCTTTTACTTCGGTCAGTGAAAATCCCAAGACGTCAATGTAAACGTGTTCCTTTTTGACTGTGACAAGAATACACAGTATATGCACTTGTACTATAGCCACAGAGAATACTCGGTTTTGATGCAGTGGTGCCAACACCGGTCTAAACTAATAGCCAAAGGTGGGATATTATTAGGCTATTTGGGTTTTCCTGCTTGTTAAAGAAGTAGACTGATATTAATTTCAATTAAAAGATTTTGCCAACAGAAAGTCTACATTTAAAAATGTGTATTCCCCCAAAATATAAATACAAAAGTAGCCACGGCATGACTGGTATACTTCAGTCTGTCCCGCGCAGTTGTCAAATATAATGCACGTTGCTTCGCATTGGGAGATGATTAGTCTGTGTCATGCATTTCTACTTGAATCTTAGTACAATGCACGTACATGGTTATTCTAGCAAGTGCAATTGTATGGCACAATGTCGTACAAATACAGTGAGACCTGCAGTAACATTGAAACAAAAAAGGTGCGTTACAAACACCTGACACCTAATGTAGAATGACAGGACTGTGAGACCCCTTGAGGTATGACGCACTCAGGGGGAGCAGTAGAATATTTTACTCAAGTAAAAGTACTGTTACTTTAAGACGTTTTACTCAAGAAAAACCATGTAGTGTAATATAGACTGTTTATATATATTATAATATATACTGTAAAAAAATGTAAAAGTAAAAAGTAGGTCTGCCAAAATGTATTCCGGGTAAAGATTTTACATTTACAAAGGGTGGATATGATGACGATAATGTTATATGACGAACACCTTTAGGCTACTGCATTAACGTGTCAATGTAAGCAGACAAGTGGAACAACGTCATGCCATCTCCGGGTGGGATCTGCACCACAGAGCCCTCACGTCCACACCAACACAAAATTCCCCTTTTAATATACGGACGTTTGCAGCTTAAGCATACGACTGACAATCAATTACAATTGAACTCAATCTCATTGCAGTCCTTCTAGAATGAACTAGAATGAATTAAAAAGGCGTGCAACATTAAGCTACATACAGTTTGTACGCACTGTGCATAGCGTGCGCGCACACAAGGCTACATTGCAAAGGGCAAGTGGTTGTTGAAGTTCTCATCTGGCGCGACAGCAACTGTTTTTGTACTCGTCTGAGGCAGCCTATAACCAGTCCACTCAGCCCGTCCCACTGCACTCCACCAGTTCAAAATGTTTTTGAGCTGAATGAGTCATCTCAGCGACAGAGCATGTTAGCATTTAGCGAGACCCAGCACGTGCCTGTTGGTCACACAACATCTGGGTGTGTTCGATTTGGGTCACTTAGCATGCTCGCCGGGTGGTGCACTAAATCAGCGATTAATTAAGGTACATGTGACATGTAACCTTTGCAGAGGTACAATCATGCTAATCTTTACCATTACCCATGATGATGTCATCCTTAATTTTAATTGCATTATTGTGCATTTATGTACTGATCATTAACTGCTAGTGACTACAAGTATGCGTGAAATTGTTGATATTTAAAATGACTCAAAAAAGTACTGTTGAACATTGCAAAAAAAAAAACCCAACAACTTTGTGACAGTAACGAGCGTAGACGAGAGTTTTTTCCCCCAATATCAGTGCAAGACAGTAACACCAGAAACAAGCCTTGGAAATCACCTCAGATTCAAAGTCTGTGCCACGTGCCAATAGGAAAATCCATTCCCATAAATGTCCAAAGCAGACTTTTTGTGGCCGAAGGTTCCCAGTGCCGCGAAGAACCGTAACAAAATGGTAGAATTAATACTTTCTCTAAACGGGGGCTATTCCTATCAAGTTCAAACGTCGACATTCCGGGGGTGGAAAAGCTCATCATTTTAAGTGAAACGATGGCAGCAGTAGTTTTCATATCGGTCACACAGACACAGGGTATATGGAGAAAAATTCTCCAGCTTATTTCGAAGACAAGCACCAAATCTGGACATTCAACAGAAAAAATAATGAGTCGATGAACCAATTACTGCCCACAGGGACTAATAACTAAAGCAATTATGGTGCTTTAGAAATGACTAACAGTAATGAGTAATGTATTGCATTTTTCCAGTCAGGAGCCCAACACCGGTTAGATGCATACGGTAGATTGCAGGCTCTCAGCAGTTGCCAGTGGCATTAAAACAATAAAGCATTATATCTGATAGGTTATGCTAATATACAGTGCACATTCATCAAATGGAAAAAGAACACTTGGTCCAAATGGAAAAATAGTCCTGCTATTAAAGCACAATGCTGCGTAGTGTAATATTGATTAGTAAATGGGGTGAGAGAGATAAGCAACATTGCGATGTCTCTTTAAGATAGTTTCACGCCAAGTGCTAAAACCGCCGCGCTCACGCGCGTGTTCACCCGTACGTCCGAATGTGTGCGCGCGCTTCTGCGTTAGAGAGGAAACCCTCAATCTAAACCATCTATATTATATTTCCTATTTCAAACTTTCTTCATCCTTCATACATTTTGCACACACACACACACACACACAGAGAGAGCAGCATATGGCCACAGAGCTAATGTTTTCTCAGAAGTGATAACATCAGAAGTGTACTGCAGCCCTCCCATAGCCTACATACAATATGTCACCAAGTCGAATGACCAATTATTAAGTCAGAGTGCCTGTTTGACCCACCGCCTGCTCGCTCAAAAATAATAACATTTTAAGAGGAAGTGCAGGCCGGTCGCATGGGTACAGCTGTTTGGGAAACACACACACACACACACACACACACACACACACGAGTATATATATTCGACCACATGTAGATATTGGGTAGTTGATAGAAACACATATCCATCCACACATGCGTACACATAAAACTCAAATAATTGCAAACACTTGTACATACACAGACACACAAGTATAGACCCTGCATGCAAATCCTGCTAACACATGTAATGTGACGGGTGTAGCTAATAAAATACAGGCCCACACGTACACTGACACACTGGCATATACATTGAGTGCATCCACACACACACACACACACACACACACGAGTGTACAGTGTGTGCACGTGTATATGCTTCAAACGCACAAGCATCCATATCCATCCACAGACACACATGCGAACACACGCATTCCGTACAAAAATATATAAGAAATTGCTGGAATTAATAAAACCAACACGTGCGCCCACACTCTTGTACACACACACACACACACACACAGAGGGAAATGCTCTCAACCTTTCGGCGCTGATAAGGCTCCACTAAATATTTGTCTTGAGTCAAGCGTTGACAGAGTTCTGTGCTGTTCAGACAGTCTTACGATTCATACTATTATCATTGTTATTATTATTATTATTATTATTACTCCCAGTTTCTTTGAGCTGGGATCCAACGAACAGAGCTGGTTATGACCCAGTGGGCGTGGGTGGTCCCCGGCACCCTTAACTCATCAATCAACCACACTAAACCCAACACACATGCGCCGCTCAGTATGGCAACATGAAAAACAAACGGAGCTCTGTCGGCACCATGAGCGCAGGACGTTTAGCCTCAACCACCATCCAGCTTCACTCTGCGAGTTGTGATGACACTGTGAGTCACGGATCGTTGGCTTAGACCCAATCTCGGGACGATCCTGGCCGAGCTCTCGGGCACGCAGGGATGGCTTTCTAAGGTGATATCAACATGCACAGGATAGGTACAGGTTTCACTGTACCGTTAAAGAACAACAGCAAATGAATGATGATTAAGTTCATGTTTAGTTGAAGTCGATCGGGGATGCACGTTGCACTTCTCACCCTGTTCTGGATCAACAGAGTTTAAAAGGCAACAAAAAAGAGACCCTCCAGAAACGGCACTTCTGGAATCAAAATTCAAAAAACCGGCAGCGGGTACATGAAGGATCTGTTAATGTCTATATCCTGTCCATCCACCCCGACCACAGAACACCGCATTTACATACGGCTTTTTATTTTTGCCAGACAAGTGCATCCGTAGCTCCGCGTTTTGAACCTAAACTGCACACTTTTGTAACTTTTGTGGTACGGAAAGGTGGAATGCCGGATTTAAATATTGGCTATATTGAACTGAGCTGCAGTTAATCAAAGCGAAAAGGCAGTGCAATCAGGAAGAGCAGCTTATGCTTTTTGTTCGGTACATCCGTTGAAACGTCTGGAACATGTCCAAAACAAAGCCTTCACTAATGAACTTGGTTGGTATAAAAAAAAACACATATTGATGAAATGCACGGCTTGGAGATATTGACAGCCCTGTAAGCCATAGGTACAAAGCGGAAATGCTAAGGACATAAATCAAGGCATATCTCATTTAGCTCTTCTCTCTGGCTGATTAATTCAGCGCGTAACGCAGTGACACCATGGCAGCAAGCACTTCAGCGCCAAAAGATGGAGGCAAAATAAAAACACCCCACCGCTTGTCTACAAATTGTATATTGTGGAGTGACATGATGCGAGTAAGCGGACGTAAAAAAAAAAAAAAAAAAAAAAGCGCCGTTGTTCCTCAGCCGGAGAAGCTCTCAGCTGAGATGCAACCGGGTCGTGTTGAGCAGGAGTCCACTCTCCATATGGCTTCAATGGAATTTATGTTGGGCAGGCACCAATAAGCCAAATCTAGTTAGCAACATTATATCATTGGAGCCAAATCTAATTTCAGCCCCAGTATGTTTTAGTCGTCAGTGACTCTCTCCCTCTCTCCCCTCCTCCTCTTCATCTTCTGCTCTCTCTCTCTCTCTCCCCCCCTCTGTCCATCCGTCCATCTCTCTATGCGAGTGTCACCTGCCCTCCGAGCTGGCGACGCTGGGTCTCGGCCTTAGCGTGAGAGCCCCATTACCCTGACTGGAGGCTTTGTTTTCCCTGTGAATCTGCGAGAGAGTGTCTGTGTGTGTGTGTGTGTGTGTGTGTGTGTGTGTGTGTGTGTGTGTGTGCTGGAGGAGAATGTCAGAGAGACGGTGATTTGTTACATCAGCGAGCATTCCAGCTCCGAGATCCTCTGAGTGTGTGAGTAGACACATAAAGAGGGAAGAAATGTCTTGTTTGTTGCTGCCTTTCCATCTAAATCTTTTTTTGTTTTTGTTTTGCAATTTTGTAATAATTATCATACAGCAAATTGATTTTGTAGATGACAAAAAAAACAAAAACTGTGATAACAGACATAAATAATGACATAGACTCAGTTGAAACGGATTGTGTGCAACATTTTGAGAAGTTTGCAGAGGATTCGCTCAACAGTTGGATGGAAACATATGGCAGAGAAGCAGATGAGGGAAATGTGTGTATAGGTGAGGTAAGAGTGTGTGTGTGTGTGTGTGTGTGTGTGTGTGCGTGCATGCAAGAGTGTGTTTGCAATCAAGTTCAAGGTCTACGTTAGCAGCTCCACTGTGCTGTGCGTGTCTAAGCGCTGAGGCCACAGCTCCCAGCAAATGAAGACACTGATCAAGATACCATCTGCCTCTGCCCATCTAAGTCTCACGCCAAGACACACACACACACACACACACACACACACACACACACACACACACACACACAGAGAGCCTTTAAACACACCATGTACAGCTCAGTTCACAATGGAAACACTTTAAGTGCACAAATGTCAACATGGAAATCCCAGCAACAGTAAATAATTCATTGAATGCCACAACTCTGGCACAAAAAAACAAAAACAAACTCTCTCACTTTCACCCGAGGAGGAGTGGATCATGTGTGGACGGGATGACATGTCCACTGTTGCCTTTTTTTTCCCCCCCAATAGAAAGCCGCAGGAAATCGGATCTTCGGAGTCAGGGCCAAGAAGACGTTTTTTAACATTTAACATTATTCGCGTGTCCTGCGCAGGAATACCACAGTGAATTAAAACATGAATGAAACGCCCGGTGCTCCACATCACTGTGGGCTTCATATAGCTCGAGCTCCGGGGCGCGAAGTGGGGTGGGGCTCTGTTTTAGAATATGAGATCTCGTGCTGACTGTGTTTTTATGTTTCTGTTGTTGTGTTCCCTGCCAAACGGTACATACGCCTGCTGTAAACGCACAGACTTCACGTCTGTGTGACTGAGTACGTCTCGGACTCTAAAGTCACATGATGGCCTTCCACCCCCCCACACCCACCCTCAGCCCTTTCCTTTCTGCTCCAGTCCGTTCATGAGGGGGGAGTCACACAACCCACAAACCTTTCACTCAAGTTGAAACATTTTCAGCTCAAACAGATGTGTCTGGGCGTCAATTCGCTCCCTCTGTGGCCTCAATTTGATGTTGACAGATGTTTTCAAAAATATTTTACATTTACTTGCACATTTCTGTCTTACTCAAGTCAAGTCACCACCCCTCACCCCTTTTTTATGGTTACTATTTATGTTGGTGTATATAGTATTTAATACCTTTTGTTTTTAAAAAAATATATATTTCCATATAATGTATTCTACTTTACTTATCTGTGCATTTTACTTTCACTACCATGACAATTCATTCAAATCCTGCGCGGCATCAACAAAGCTTATCTTGACTTTATCTTATGTAGTAATATTTCTTTTCTCTCTTGATAAGCAGCTTTCACATCAACAACTGTTTTGCATTCCTTCGATTTAAAGATTTTGGTTTACAATTCTGCTTTTTTTTTTTTTTAATGTCTAAGTATTAATGAAATATTATTTATAAATCATACTGCAACCAAAATGGAAAACACTGACCCAACTAGGTCCTTTTTTTTTTTTTTTTTTTTTTTTGCAAAAACCATCCGTGGCACTCTCCTCCTTACAGCAGACACAGGAACATTTCCTATATGTTACTGTGCAGAAGTGCTGCGCTATTAGATTAGCCTACAGAGACTGAAGCCTCTCTGTCTATATGAACGGATGGAGGAACCAACAAGTCCATCACATTCTCTGGGCATGATGTCTTCAGCACAGCTCAAGGCGCAGGAAACAGTGTGTGTGTGTGTGTGTGTGTGTGTGTGTGTGTGTGTGTGTGTATCACGGGTGTATTTTGATGTAATGTGATCAGTAATGAATTTTGTGTTGCATTAAAGGGGGGGGGGGGTGGGGTCAAGATGCGATGTGATGGGGCGGGGGGGGACAAGAACAAGAGGCGACTGACTACTAGTGTCCGGGAGTCTCCAACATCTAATCTAATGAAGAAACACACACAGGACGGGGGGTGGGGGGGGGGGGGGGGGTGGTAAAAAGGAGTAATGAGGAGAGAGAAAGAAAGAGAGCGAGAGAGAGAGAGAGAGAGAGAGAGAGAGAGAGAGAGAGGGGCTACAAATGAGGTTAAGTCCTAACAGAGAGAGAGGGGGACTGGACTGGATATGGCTGGGGATGGTTGGGGGGGTGATAGTCGATGCTAAATCCATTAGGGCCTTGTGACCCCCCACTCCCCTACCCCAACACCCAACCCACCACACCACACCCCTGTGGCTGCTTCTATGGAGCTACCCCCCCCCCCCCCCACCTCCACACACACACACACACACACACACATTGAAATCAAAGGAACTCTTGTTCACTTAAGGAGGGGGGGGGGGCAGAGAGCACTGCCGCTTCCTAAACGAGTTAACCATTTGGACTGTCAGGGCCAACGGCATGTCTGCTGCACACACACACACACACACACACACACACACACACACACACACAAGCAGGCAGGAAGCCTCAAAGTAAAGCAAGGCATGTGCAGATATGCCAAAACCTAGCACACACACACACACACACACACACACACAACCAGAACATCCTTCTAGTGGTGAGCTAATCCATCACTGGACCTGGACCTGGCAGCACTGTATGCTGGGTAATGCCACAGTGAGGAAGTCAGGCTACCTAACAAGACACTCAGCTGCACTGCACATCTGTAATGGGTTTTTATAATCAATTAGAACAAAACCCAGTGACCCACATCACCAATGACGTTTGTGTTGCGAAAGCATCAGGACACACACAATGCTGCAAGACCCGCCAGTATAACATGCGCCATCACCACGCTCAGGCGCATGGAGCATCTTAAGCCACGTCTTCAGGACATCTTCCCTAAACCTTCAAGGTTTTTAAAGCTCCGAGGAAATTCCTTCAAGTCTGACTTCTGTTGTTCCTAGCAACACAAAATACGGCAAAATAGTTGAGTGTGTTCTCAGCGGGGACTTGTCTCGACAAGAGATGCGAGTAGTTTTTTTTTTTTATGGATGTACAGACTGAAAATGTACCAAGCAAACCAAACGGAGTGTGAAGACAAAAACTCTTGTATGACTCTTTATCTTGTCTGATATCTTTTTGCTGCATTTGTCGCTTCAGACTTTTTTTTTTTTTGCAATTTAAGCTCCATTTCTCTGATTGTCATCCTTCGTTTTTCTTTTTTTTAATAACCACATTTTGGTCAAATCACCAACAACAAAATATAAAATATAGACGGAATAACCTGAGCAGGAACGAAGGCAACGTCTCCGTATTCCATCTGGATTGTGAGAAGCGTTTGTATGTGTGTGTGTGTTCATTTCCAATCTCTGCTCACCTGTAGCAGATCCCACTATATCCCTGGAGGGGGACTCCGACATGGCATCGGCCAGTCTCTCCCGGAGGCCTTCGTCGCTTGCGTCCGCCGAGCCAACGTTGTGCCGCGGCACGCTGAAGCTCTCCGGCCAGCTACCACATACTTCCAGCAGAGTCACGCCACGCCCGTCGAATGGACCTGCGCGCAGGAAAAACAAACGCAGGATTAACACTCTTTGCATGTTTGCAGTTCTACCGACAGGTTAAGCGCACACTGGAGATGTACTGTGGGGAGGCTGTCCAAATCCAGCTCAAAGCTCCCTACAGCAACAGTTCCACATGGATTGTCCTCTAAACATATATCACACAACACACTTTAGGACATCATACCAAATATTGTAGGAAACCGTCCAAGCAAAGCCGTGATGCAGGCTATATTGCTATTCAGCTGTCATTTCAATTGCTTTACCATTTATTTTTTGTACTTTTACTGTATGCTTACATTGTGCAGCTGTATTATGTAAAAAAAAAAAAAAAAAAAAAAATGAACTGAGTTGAATTGTTTGTTACCGTTTGCTCAGTATTTATGTTTAATGGAAAGCTTTTGAGTTCCAACACCACGCCCTGCTTTGTTTATTTTTGATGTTAATACATGTTATTGATGAAAACTCGGTTCTTTTCACGGGTAATTCTGAAGGTTTATGTGTTGCATGTGCACTCGATTATGACATACGTCCTTTGTTGGGGTGCCTTTTGTCAGGTTAACTCCTGACTGGCGCCCAAGAAAAAAAGAAAAAAGGAAAAGAAAAGGTACATTTTGTACAGTGTTGGCAGAAACGCATCTCAGTGACCGTGGACTCCGTTTGCTCTCTGAGTCAGCAGCAGCAGTGACGATGATGTGCCAGCGGTACGTCACTGATGAAGAGGTCAGCGGCTCGATGAGAGGAATCTTGAGCGATGTCAAGAGGGGAAATTGAGAAACCGCACGAGGAAAACGTAACGCGGCACACACCAGACCTCCGCACACACACACAAAAAAAAAAGTCGCTTGGAAAATATGTCCATATCAGAACGACTTAATCGTCGTAAGGATGCGTCAAATACAAACAGAGGAAAATACAGACAAATTGCGCGCCGTGAGTCAAGGATGACGTGCTCCAGATAGGGCGAGAAAAATGAAAAAAAAAACGAGCAGCAAGATGAGGTCAATTTAAAACCTTTAATCTTTTTTAGGTGAACTGTCATGCCTGGGGTAGTAACCGTCATACAGCAATATACTACCAACACAGTGTGGTCCACATTTTGCATCTTTTTTTTTTGTCTCAACAAGTGGACTTCACTGGCTGTCTTAACTGGCCTCGCTAAGAAGTGTGCATTACATCAGCCAAACATTTCTACCACCACAACGTACATTTATTTACTACACGCCAGTCCCACTGGAGTCCGGAAAAAAATCAGCTGCTTTAAAGTCCCAAACACGCACACACAAACACACACACACACACACACACATAACAACCAACGTGTAAGCACGACACAATCTTCATGCCTGTCAAACCAAATCCACACAGACCTACACTGCACCTTAATCTTTTCTCCTTTCTGTCTGCCGTAATTTCTGCAATCAGAGAGATCTTGCACTTTGGAGCCAGAGAGTCTGCAACCTGTTTCTCTGTGTGTGTGTGTGTGTGTGTGTGTGTGTGTGTGTGTGTGTTTGTGTGTGACAAGCCAGCCCCAGGAAGGCAAGCAGGCACGCAGACACTAAAACAACTGGTTTATTCTATTAGTGTGTTCATTTGACTTGGTCATTGTGCCTGCCAGCACCAAGGGGTGATAAAGGCTGACAGGGAGGATTTAGCCGTGATGCTGGCAAATTCTCCTGTGACTCAGCACGCTAAAAAAACAACAACAACAACAACAACAACAACAACAACAGTAAACAAACACATGACCTCAAGGCTTTAATTTCAGCATCTCTCTCCTTGTTAACACCCGGGAAACACATGACAGACAGCACAGTCTTCATGACCTGCACAAGGTTTATGAACCAAATCTTTGAGGAACACTCAAACATTCAAGGATGTATATATATATATATATATATATATATATATATATATATATATATATATATACAGTGGAACTGGGACATACTTCGCCTAGCTTAGCACAAAGACTAGAAACAGGGGGAAACTGCTGACGTAGCTCCCTGAGACGTGAAAGGCGTTCAAAGGAGCCACTGTGCTTTCAGCTTAAGCCCTCAAGCAATTTCTTGACTAACACCCTGTGAGCGCGTGCGGCATGTCGTACGTAGCTCACAACATCCGGCGGCCTCTTCCCCTCCCTCTCAAACTACAGCGGTTTCAGTTTGCCTGAACAGGCCGCAATATACTCAGACAATGAAAAGAATGCGTCCTGCAACTATCTCTGTAGAGGACATGCGGAGAAAATTGATATCGATATTCTTTGACAAACAAACAAGCGCATTTCTCAAAATGTATTGCATTAAAATGTAAAGGCATTTTCGTTGCTTGCAACTTCCAAGCACGTTGCACTTCTCGACCACACCCCAATAGCTTTTGTTAACCGCCAGGGTTTTTTTTTGCCTTTGACTGTTGATGTAAACACCTGTTGCGACATCACTGACTGGGATGCGGCCAGAAATGCGCCGTCGTTGTGTCGTTGAGCTGCACAAGGTGAGGGCCGCAGAGTTCGACCGATGACAGCATGATGCAGTGACTTAGAGGAAACCTGAAGGGTCTACCTGGAGTCATGAGGTGGAATCTGAATTCAAGCGCGTGGCCTTGCATCTTTGAATCGCTATACTTGTTCAACAAAACTTGAAAGGACACATGCTGTATTCCTGCTCCTCTGAGACACTTTTCTCTCCTTCTTTCCAACTCCCAGAAAAGTGGACACACACACACACACACACACACACACACACACAGGAATGTTTCTCTAGTGGTCTTGTGGGTATCAGCAAAACCCCAGTGAGAAGGCAGACAGGATGACATAAAAGGAAAATGTGAAGACAAGGACTGGAGAGATCCTCTTTTCCTGGAAAGACCAGCATCCATGTGCACAATCTGCATCTGTGTGTGTGTGTGTGTGTGTGTGTGTGTGTGTGTGTGTGTGTGTGCATGCGGAAAGTACAGAAAACACGGCTGAACATAGATTGAGGGTGACTGCTAAATATGAAGGTAGGGACAACTCGGCCGGGTGAAAATGCTGAAGCAGTCTAGTTTCTAGCTCGACTCAAACGTCAGAGATAAATGTAATAATTTATTTATTTGACAGTGTCGCAATTTGTTACAGAGCATTTGAGGTGCTGCAGCAAATGACTGAAAACCACATCATGTTATTGCGACGAACGCCCTACAAGACGACCCACGCGCTAAGACCTGTGTGGATAGCTTTGAAAAGGTTGATCTGATGAAATTTTATAATATGCAGACATGTAAAAGCTTAGCGGGTTGTACCTTTATAAGCAATGAGCCACATCTCACTCAGTAACACTAAGCCGTCTGGTCCAGATGGGCCTTTTACGGCTACAAAATTCAATTCAGCCTTTACGAAAGGCACACATAAACACAGACACACACACACACACACCCCGGTTATCCAGCATTAAATCAACCGCCGTGCAGGATATAATAACATCATATCACCTCTAAGGCAAAACACGAGGTTATTGTTTGATACACGTACACACACACACACACACACACACACACACACAGGCAGGCAGACACACATCTAACAGGCTCTCATGGCCGGCTTTGATGGAGGGCCTGCTGGCACTAAAGGGGAATCCTTTGAAAAATCAATCCAACACACACACACACACACACACACACACACACACACACACACACACACAGACACACACACAGGGTGCTTCTGAAGTGCAGCAAAGTTATCGAGAAGCTAAGCCACTGTGTGTGTGTGTGTGTGTGTGTGTGTGAGAGAGTGAGCGTGTATGTTTGCATGCTTTTGGAGGTCGGTCAGTGTTATCATAGTAGGGAGCATGGAGGCCCGTGCAGCCTCTCACCCCAGCATTAGCACCTGTCACTGGCCTGCAGCGGAGCTGAGATTGTCCAGGCCTCAAGGTATACACACACACACACACACACACACACACACACACACACACACACACAGAGTATTCTGCTGATAGCCAGTGAGCCAGGCAGAGCAAAGGTTTTGACAGTGGTGGCTTTTCTGGATGATAAGAGCTTGGCAGAAGGTTAGGAAGAGCTTTAAGTTTATCAGACCAGGCTTTGACCAATATGGGTATTTGGACGCCGATACTGATACTGCTTCAGACTGAAACTACCCACTGCTGAAAGTTGCTGCGGATGTTCATAAGTTTCAAAGCTGTTTGAATGTGGAAAAAGATCCCAATTTCTCTACCGGAGAAGGAAACTACATTGTGGTACAGAAATGTATGGAAAAGTTATGTTTTTAAAAGCTGTTTTTTGATTGGAGTTAAATGTATTAACGCTGGCAAAAAGCGCTCCTGTGCCGTACATCGTATAGACAGAGACAAACATTTCTGACAGGGGATTCTAAAGGAATGTTTTCTGTGCAGTCCATCTTACACACCCTTGTATGTATAGATTGAAAGAGTTATTGGCTATTACAATAACTTCTCCTGTTGGACGATGTGGTTCGGGGTGCCGTTGAACTGCATTGCATCCTGCCTCATGTTAGCCTAAGGTGAATGTAGTTCAGCGCAGAATGAGGACTGCGGATGTTCTCCTCCACCGCTTACACTGAAATCGCATTAGGAAGGAATCTCTTCACAGCTAGCAATGGAGAGGAGGAATGACCAACACGACCAGTAAGTCTTTCAATGTACCTATCTACAAGTATAAAAGATGTATAATAAATAATGTTACATAATACAGGTTTGGCCCTTCATCACTTAATGTTTGATACAGGTCAGTATACTTCATTATACTCTAGTTTTATAGGCTGCATTGTTATTTCTTCTGATAATTTGTGTCTATGCAGGAGTTGTTTTCGGTTGCGTATCTCAGTCACCTCACGTGCATCTGACCGCTTAGACGCGCTTCCATTTTAATCAATAAAGGTGTCGACACGGGGGCGGCGCAGCGGCTGGCGGTTTCACTCGCGGCATAT
>NC_092184.1:2460607-2465607 GCF_043641665.1 Enoplosus armatus | reverse complement strand
GTGGATGAATAAGAGAGGCCATGACAATGGCAAGGCTGTTGTATATATACATACATACTTCATTACGGTATATTGTCACACAGTGATATTTGTGCCATATGCTTGCATGCCACAGACTTGAGTGCTGATGGCACCGCACATACATGCTCATGTTTGCACAGAGATCAGGTAAACACGTGGACTGTGTGTGTGTGTGTGTGCATGTGTTTTCTCAGGGGCTAATTATGCTGGTTTGTTAGATCTACTGGTTTGCAAACACACAGCGATGTGGGCACCCGAGAGGAGACAAACCCTGAGAGGGCTTGCACGAACATACACAGCAGCGCATCAAACCATATACAACCACAGTACTTCAAGTGCAGAGCCGCAGTCCAAACAGGGTCAGAGATATAACCACTTCACCTATGACTGAACTCAGGTGTGTCAATGTAGACAAGGACGCTCTTGTCCGTCATCAGTGCCTCACGCTCAAACACCACTAACCCTCAGATACACAAGGTGGGTTTCAATCCACCTGTTTCTGAGCGCATTTCCAACGTGCACATACAACATTCTGAGTGGAAACACTAAAAAATATCACAAAAAAAAGGTGACTTTTTACATCCAGTGAAGCTTCCGCTCCACTAAAGAGACAAATAGCGGCAGGTGAAAACATCAGATCTGTGTGGAGCAATGAGGAGCCTGTAATGTTCCTCAAATGAATACATCCAACAAACATAAAAGTTATATTATACTGTGTTTCCTACATTGACTTTCACTGTTTGAGGTGTGACTGGCGCTCATTTAATTACATCATCTTGCCCGCTTCTTCTGAATCAGTTTAATGTCATCCTGACTGGAATGTTTGTGCCAACAGCTTTTTACCTAAAAGCTTTTCATCAAAAATATACCTAAAGGTTATGATATACAGTTTTGCTTGAGCGCATTAAGAGGCACAGCGCACTTCAGAAGTGTGTGTTGTATAACCTCCAAAGTCTGTATGTATGTTAAAGGTCACAAGGCAGAGGCTTAAACGCAACACACATTGGCCATGTCACGCAACACTGCACCATTTGATGTGCGGTGGACAATGGACGTGCGATACAGACGGAAGAAGCAGTCAAAGCACATTAGCTGGGTTGTCCCAATCCAGGGAGTGAACGTGGCAAAATTGAAATCAACACGTGCAGGTCTTTGGATGAAACTACATCTGGGATTACAATGTATTTTTGTAGTATTTTGAACTTCTTTGGAGGAGTTCCAAACCTACTTTGGAATCTGTGCACAAGACAGCAACATATGCGTTCATGAGAGAATGAGTAAGGCTAATAGCATTTGAAAGATTTCATCCTTTCTGGAAGTCTAACCGTTACGCGGTTCTGGCAAGTCAATAGACAGGACGTGAAAAAAGGTGGATGTCATTCAGGGACACAGAACTACGCCACGTCTTCTGGTCACACACAAGATCTCAGATGGAGATACCGACAAGCAACGATCAAAGAGATCACGCATCAACGTCTGCACCTCTGAGGCAACTTTCTTAGAATGTATCGGGGTCATATTCAGAAACTTCCATGAACATGGTCTTCACCTGGATAAAGGCAACAATAACTGAGAGATATAATCTTTCAGGGGTGGAGCGCAATATGGGGCCCAAGACAGGAACAAATAAAAAGCAATGGTCAGTTTTCTATGTCCAACTCGCCAAAGAGGGCAATAAAGAGATTAAGAGAAAGTGAGTACATCTGAAGCACGGGACATGAGATACTTTTATATGTCAGATAAAGTTTGGTGTACGTAAGAAAGAGCGTTACTCATTCAGGCTGACTGCAATTTTACACAGTAGCAAGAGGGGGGGAAGTAATTCAATATGCTGATAGAAAACAGCTGACGGTGATTAGGGAACTTACTATATCGACGTGCTTTGTTTTGACAATGGCACATATAGAGCGAACCAAGTGCTGGTTCTTCTGAGACCAAACGGCTAAGATCAAATGGTTAAGAAGAGCATTGTGCCCAAGTCAGCAGGTAGCCAGTCCTGCTGGCGTGGTGTGTCCCGAGCTCTGGATGTGTTTTGATGGTTTTGCTGCACTAATGAATGCTGTGAGAAAAGAGGGTGTGAAGATGAAAAGAGAAGGGGAAATTAAAGTTGCCTTGGAAAAGACCTCTCCCTGGTCACGTTGTTGGTTTCCAGAGGGCATTAATAATGAGCTGAGGGGGGACACTGATTAGAAGGAGGCCATATATTTAACACTAAGCAGACCCCTGGAAGGGTGTGTTTGCTGACAAATGAGCAGGCGTGTTCTGACAGCCTGCACGTATGAACTATATTTGCACAAGTGTGGCGTATGTATGATCCCTATGAGTGTGGTGTGTTTTGGGGCACATGAACGGTTGAATTCATTTCAGGTCAAAATGTGGGCATCCAGTTGGTCCATTTAGCACTGCCCCTGTAAACGTCAAGACTTTAACTTACGCTCATAATAATGCTGTTTGAGAATCACGTGAACATATGTCAAGGGTCGCGATGATTTTGTTCTTTGAAGTTACGAAATGGACCAGGAAATGCTTGACATTTGACATCAGTGTGTTCCAATCACGAGTAATTGCCCGGTCACACCAGGAAGTGGCGGAGCATAATTTGTGTCTCCTCCTGGTGAGGACTCTACACCCCCTCTATGTTCACAAACATCAGGACTGTCAATTGGCATTAAGTTCACCACAGCTGAATTCTAAGTGAAAGAACTCGTCCAAAAGCGATCCCACTGAAGTTATTCCACTGAGCTATATCTGTGAGGCTAAACCAAAACTAAAGTAGTTACACCAACTGGCTGGCATACGAACAAAAAGGTAAAAGGTAGGAAGTACTGCTTTTTCATTTCATCGACCCATAGGAATGTTTTAGTTTTTTAACTACCTGCATTCTTATACTACTGGCTACTGATTATTACTGGATAACTCAGAGTGGTCATATTTACATACCAAGGCAAAACCTTTCCCATTAAATCCTATATAGGTGAGCTGTACCCTTTCCCAAATTACACATAATGGCTATTGGTGAGTTTTTTTTTTTGTTTTTTTTTTTACTCCTGACTTGAATGATAATAAAGCTCGTCATTGACTTTGGAATGGTTGTAGCGATTTTGGGTTTAACACTGAGAGGTCTTGGTTGAACCGGTTGATTTGCTTGTATTGAGCTGCGATGGCTGCGTAGCCTGACCGAAGTATTTCAGTTCAAAACTTTTTGTTTAGGATGAAATGAGTAAATTACGTGAATTTACAGGGTTAAATGGCTACCTGATATCCGTTTGGAGCCTCGTCAGTCGGTGATATGACTTCACACTAGGCACCATATCAAATTAATGACTACAGTCCGTTTGTTCAACTGATGTTTGGCATGTTTAATCCATTTTTTTTAAAAGTACAACTCAGATAAACAAACAGCCAAAGTCGTGGCGTCATCATTTTCCTACACCCAGCGTCATCACAGGACGGGTACAAAACATCTTTCATCTGGTTAGAGACGTGGCGCCCACACAGCTGAAACTCCCTTCTGGGCGCTAGACATTGTTTTCCATCAAACCAAAACAAAGATTGGGGAGTGTACACTTCACGGTGCTAGCATGGCCAGCTAATTGATTTCAGGCCAGATCATGTTGCTGTGTAATGGAGCAGGCTAACGTGATGATGAAGCTGGGATGGTCATGGTGATGACTTTCACAGGGACTCTAGCCTCATTTGTTTATTTGACAGGCTGCAGGGGTGTGTGTGGGCACGTGTGTTCCTCCATTTGGCATAAAGGATATGGATTAAGCTATAGAGGTGACAGATGATATGTTTACGGGAGAATGTTTGCTTTCAGCACGATATTCAATTACAGGGTTTGTGTGTGTCACTGCCTGTGAATATACATGTGTGTGAGAAAGATGGAGTGTGTGTGCACGCCTACTCATCTGTGCGTTACAGACTGTGTGTTAAAGGGTCACAGGTTTTTATCAATCACGTAGAATTTGCTCACTTCCACACTCGCTGTCTGTCTCTCGCCTCGATAAAACCCCCACCACACTCCTTCACTTCTTTATTTCTGGGAAGAGGCCCAAGCGAAATCTAAACTGGTGCTGTCCACTGTTTACTGGAGTTGCGACACAGCACAAATAAATACCTTAGTGTTATTTACAAAACAGACCCACTCGTATACAATGCTGCCCCCAAAACCCTATCCCCGGTAAAAGCCCGGATTGGGTGGTGGAGGGAGGGGGATGGTGTTAGCAGTACAATTGATAGTTCTCAACACAGCAGTGGTAGCGCGAACGTGGCACGGCATCCTGTGATGTCACGAGGCTGTCCCCCAAGAAGACATTTGAACATTCATTCAAATGCCTGAAGTGAACTGATGTGCAGTGGGCACTCGGACAGAAAACAGACTTGCGTTAAAACAACACAAGGGGCTGCCTATGTGGCATGTTGATTAAGGCACTGGCGAAGCGGTGAAATAGGACCCAGGAAGGCCGGTTTGAGTATAAGATTTATGAGTTCGCGAGCTTCTCGGACAGCAAAACATTGCACAGCTGTTCATAACACTACGAGACAGGATTTTACAACTCTGGGAAGTTATCACGGTGGCAATCATTTTGTCTTTGTCTGGACGATCGCAAAGTAAACAGATGAATGACAGTTGTTTGCGTTGCAGTAGAAGTAATATTAGCAGGAACGTGCGCTTACACGCATTTGCAATGTGGGGCCTTGCAAGATGACTGGGGTTGCGGCAAAAGATGAGCCAGGTTCACATTTTTTTTTTTTGCCAGGAGACCACTGAGCTAACGCAGCAGTCCCTGTTACAAACGTTATAATTAATTATAGTTGTCGTGTTATAATGCCAGCAAAACCTCTGGGAAAGTGTCAGGTGGATGGATAGTTCAACAAAGCACGTGCCTTCAAACACAGGAGGCCACCGTTCCTGTCCTTTTTTCCTGCCATACGTCAGCACACTATCCCTAAGCCTAACCCCTGAGGCCCGGGTG
>NC_092184.1:2345607-2455607 GCF_043641665.1 Enoplosus armatus | reverse complement strand
ACACACACAGGTTCTTTGAGTGTAAGCTCAACGTAGGAAATGATTAGAAATTTTAGCATCCGTATCACGCAACACAGGAATACAATCAAATTCTACGGACCTGCAGTTTCTGCTCTTTGGGAACCAGTCTCACCTTTAAAAGCCACCATCAGCTCACCATTAACCACACCCATCAGACGCACGAAATGCAGGGTTTAGAGAGCAGACTCTACTCGACTTGCATATTGCAGTTTGCAAAAGTGTGTCTGTTGTGGACGTGTCTGGATAACACATGCAAAATGTTGCACTGTAGTATGAATGAGGAAAACACACATGTGCTTCTGTTTTTCTCCCTCCCTACTGAACACAGTAGGTGCTGCGGGGTCACCCTGCCTCAAAGAGCTGCGAATGCAGACAGATTTCATTTAGTCTGGGTTTCAATGCACTCATTAGTCACTAGTCTGGGTTTCATGTTTTTTTTTTTTTTTGTGTCCCACGGTGGTCTAAATGTGTTTCAGTAGGCTTTTCCACCCTGACGAGAATACAATTTGTGGGGAAAACAGTGATACTTGGAATTTTTTTATGGCATTGTAATAATTTAATATGAAGGAATCATATTTAATATACTGAAAATTACTACAAAATGCTCCCTAGGGAGGGAGCCTTGGTTTAGAGCATATGTCTAATTTTGAGATGCAGTTACATGAAACTTGCAGTGTAAGGTTAAGACAAAGAAATCATAAAGAGTGATGTCACTTCCTGACAGAAAGAGAGAATGGAGAGACAAGAGTAGATGAAAAAGGCCAGCAGGGTGAGGTAACCATGTGCAGATGGACCCTGTGTGTGTGTGTGTGTGTGTGTGTGTGTGTGTGTGTGCAGGCAGCTGCAGGAAGGATCCTGCTGAGAAAGAGCAGGACGTCTTGTCATCCACTGTGGCCCCAACATCAAGACACACACACACACACACACACACACACACACACACATCAAAGGGTGTGTGGCCAATGTCGTTCCAGCACTGTGGTGGTGTGGGGAGGCAAACAACAACAGCATCACACACACACACACACACACACACTAAGACACATCCACACACTTGCACACGATTCTCTGACTCACTCTCGCAGACACACACGCTAACACACATATACAGTGTAATCAGTCACATTCATACATACAAACAGACACACGCATACACATTCTCACACACACACATATACATACACACTCGCGCAGCCCACATAATGGGCCATTTCAGCACCAAGACCACAGCTAATACAGTAAATGACAGGGAAGGACTGGGAGAGAGCCAAGCTAAATGTGACACTGATTTTCTGCAGTGTGTGTGTGTGTGTGTGTGTGTGTGTGTGTCTGTGTGTGTGCGTGCGTATGTATGTGTGTGTGTTTACCACCCTGACACCATGACTCTACAGGCTGGAGCCCAGATGCTGGTGTGGCCGCTGTGTTGTTTGGTTCACCGTCCCGACCTACTATGGCGCACACACACACACACACACACACACACTCACACTCACACTCACACTCTAACACACACAGATACATGCACGGAGCGTTGTCCTTAAACAACATGGCTGTGGTGTTGGAAACTCTGACCAAAGTGTCAGTGGAAGCATCAAAGCAGCGTAATGAGAGAGCGGAGAAAAACCAGTCAACAAGGCAGCTCACACCAGTCCAAAACACAGGAATACACACTGCCGACCAGTTCACTGCACTGGGGTGTCACATGGCTGTGTGAGCGTGTAGTGTGATATGTGTGTGTGTGTGTGTGTGTTTAGGTGGGAAATGACGGGGTAAGGACATTAGACAATTTGTCTTGGGTGTTCTTAACTACTGCTCCGGCTGCAGGAATAAAATGGCTCCTATGGAGATGCTTTCTTCTTTTTTTTTTTAAAACCAATACTGATGGCTACCAACTGCAATTTTGAACTGAAGCTATTAGCTGATAATGATAATTATGTCGCCATATTATTTTCAAATTAGATGATTTTTCAGCTGGAAAAGCCAAGAAAATTCACTTTTTTCCCCCAGAGGTTTATTAATCTCTTTTATATCTTCCTAGAAATTCGGCTTTTCGGCCATGTTTCAGCAAATGCCCCATAATGTCGGAAACCGCCGTTCATTTTCCTTTTTCCTACCAGCTATCAATCTTGGTTTCTTTTAGCCAGCCAACTGCGGTGATTCTGTGAACGTAACCGAGTGGTTATCATTGAAACCATGAGGACAAAGGTCCCTTAACAAAGTCGTACGTTTAACCAAAACCATCGTGTTGCCCTAAACTTTACCGCGTCGGTTGGTGCGTGAACCGAACCAACACCAAACCGTAACCAGGCTGGAAACGGCAATGCCGTTCTGTCGATGGCAGCATCCGTTTTACAGATAAAACCGGGGAACGAAGAGTTGTAAACACGGACTAACGTGTGGACTAACAAACTAAATTTGAAAACAGTTTTTTTCCAGTGAGTGACAGCAAGTCCTGCTGTACTTTACTGCAGCTTTATTTATCCTTTCCGAGGGTTGCAAATAACTAAGTAACACTTGTTTATGAGCATTATAAGCAGAGACAGCAACAGGACGTGTTTGTCATGAATAGAGAGGAAGTTCCCCACATTCACGTGTTGACCCGCATACCATGGCTGCTAAAATGATCTTGAATAACTATGTGGGAGACGTCTACTATCACAGAATCTGTGGTTGGTCCGCGTTTTATTTACACCACAAAATGCGCCGGGGGTCTATGGGAAGAAGACTGAGACGTTTTCAGGCGGAATCTGTGAATTTAAGGATGGGAAAGCACCCTTATCTTCTTCCGAAATCCACAACACAGCTATTATTAGTAATACAAAACATTGTGACTCGATGAAAACTGTTAATAACGGTTATTATCTGGTATTTGATTCCAGTCACGAAACTTTACGTGTGTGGAGTTGAGCTCAAAATGAAGGTTGAGTTCAAAGTGGAAATAGGGGGGGTTGGAAGTAGGGAGGGGGGCCATTGCTATCAGCCCTGTATACCGGTATCTGAGTTTACTGAGGCCTCGAGCTACACTGAAAGATGAGTGAGCACCCTTTAAATATTTATCTCAGTAAAGGGGGGGGGGGGGGGGGGGGGGTGAATGAGACTCACTCCAGCTTGTTGATATTTACATTCAAATACTGTTTTAGATTATAAGATTAGAATATTCTTAATACTTGAGTGTGTGTGAGAGAATGTCTCACATGTCTAACATTCATACCATATTCTTTCGTAACAAATGTAGACAATACGTACGGACTATTTATTTACACACTTGTGTGCCATCTTTGTGAATGTACTTGTGTGTCTCCAGCCCCAGTGCCCATAAATCAAATCTCCTGCCGTGCATGTGCCTCCACCCCTGCTGTGCAAATTTGTCCAATTAGCCACGGCCCCCGGGGAGTGTGAGCGCGCAAACACATGCGCGCGCGCACACACACACACACACACACACACACACACACACACACACACACACACACACACACGCGCGGGCCCCCAGAATCCAGTGTGAAATGGGGCTCTGCCACAGTGTGAGGATTAAGCGACAATAAAAAGCATTTCACGGCTGCAGCGCTTTATAGGACCGACCTCCATAGAGCTCTGGCCAAAACACTGCAGCTACCCCGCCCCTTTAATCTCTGCCTTCTCCACCCGAACACACACACACACACACACACTATAAATCCACATTCTGGGAGAGAGACAGAGAGAGAGAGAGAGAGAGAGAGAGAGAGAGCTTGAATCAATCAACACTCTCCCCAGCGACTCTCTGGACTGACCAAGATGTTTTCCTAAATGAAGTTGTACACTTTCCTCTCCGGCTGCAGATTATCAGTCGCCCGTTGTGAACACGCCGAAAGCCCGTGACAAGCTCCATATTCTCAGGCCCTGTGTTTCAATCATGACACTATGACAAGGAATTACAGATTTTAAGTTTAAGTCAAACAGCACAGAACAACATTAAGAAGGCCACAGATTAATTCAATTTATACAGCAGAATCTGCATTTCCGACACCACATAAACATATCAAGTATTTTAAGACAACATTTAAAACCTTCTGCGATGGAGAAAGTCAGGACACAAAAAATAAGTAAAACACATTTGAAACGAAAAGACCTAATTACTGTATTTGCTGATATTTCGAAAAGGGGACACATTCAGTTAAAACACCGATTAGCAAGAAAGGGAAAATGGAATTAAGTGCCAAGTCAAGACGATGACTGATTAAGAACAGCTAATTTGTGCAGGTGGTTGGTAGTAAAAAACAAAGTCAGTGTAGGGGTGGTGAGGTCACCTCCTGGCCTTGAATGGGGGGTATTATTCTGCTTTTTCTTGTAATTTTTATATATTAACTAAGAAACTAAGAACAGTCTTAACTATAAACCCCCCCCCCCACTAGTTATACATTTCACAGTTAAATTCCTGATGCTTGTTTAGCGGCATCTAATGAACTGGTTTTTGGTGTTGTCACGACATTTCAACACTGTAAACACTGGAACAGGATCTTGTAAAAGACCTTGTTTGGCGATTGGTGAAACTGCAGCGATGGCACGAGCAATCATGAATCGGCTTTTTTTTACTATGACAACTACAAACCCCAAAGTGCGAAATTCACTTATAAAAGAATATGAACGTGGCCACACATGCCTTTGTCACGTCGGTGCTAAAAACTGGAACAACAAGCTGTGGAGTACAAGGTCGTAAAAGCGGTGATAGGCTTAAAAGTGTCAAACCAAAGACGAAGAGCAATATTGGTAGATTTCGTTTGTTTGTGATTTTTTAAATTTTTTTATCCTGGAAATTCTGGGAGACACACTGAAATGGAATGCTCCATGGCTGCATTAACGCTCATAAATATTGAATAAAGCATAATGCTTTTCCTAAATTTTTTTTTAAAAAAATGTAGCGAGCCACGTGACGTACCTGGATGTACCTGCATGATGAATGCCCAGCACAATGAATTCTTAATCATCTAATGTGAAATATTAAACACGAACTACCGCGTTGACACAAAAACGCCCCCCCCCATCATCGCTCCAATCACTGATTTACAGTAAACTCTCACGTTTTACGCTTCCAGTTTGAGCAGAAACCACACGCAAGCGCGCACCTTTATTTTCTGTGTCTTATCACTGAGCTGCTTGCTTGTCTCCCTGCCCCTTCCTATGAGGTCAGCATATGATTGCATTTTGTATGTGTGTGTGTGTGTGTGTGTGTGTGTGTTAATGTGTGTGTATGTGTGTTGATGTGGATGCAGACAGTAGTCCTGTAGTGGTGGCCAGGGTTAAGGCTCTTATATGGAGGATAATCCAGGATAGCCAGGGGTTCTTAACTCACCCCTCCAACACACAGGGTGTCGGGGGTGGGGGGGGTGGGGGGGGGCAGAGGTGTGAAATGGAGTCAAAAACTCTCTTCTTCTCTCTCTCAGTCAATCTTTGGCAGTCCAATGTGCTACAGGATGCTAGCTGCAGGAGTGTAAAAGTGTGTATAACAAATAGGGGGTGTCCAAATCAGAGGCGACTGATGAGGCAGCCGTTTGTGTATGAGTTGCCGATGCGCGTTTGTGTGACATCTTACGAGTCGTAACCATCCAAGCGTGTAAAACAGCGCACCGCTCTTTCTTTTGTCTTCCCACCGCTGAAAGACAGGTGATGAAGTCTGATAGAAAGAAAGAAATGAAGGAAACACTAGAAATGGGAGAGGACAATGGCGGTTTCACCCAAATAGGGAACGAATGACGAAGGGAGTCGAGAAAGAAGAGAAGACGGAAGGTCGGAAGGATTGTTCATTCATTCGTGCAAACAGCAAAGGGAAGCACAGAGGGAGGGAGGAATGATTGGATGACAGAAAGAAAGATTAAGAAGAAAGGTGAATATATAGAGGGAGGGGAAGAAGGAAGACAGCAAAGGAGGGAAAACAAATGCCTGTTAATAAGAGTGAGTAAACAGGAAGTGAAAATGGAAATTCCATATCTGATTCTCTGCTCTTGTCTCTGTAGATGAAAAAAATGGTTTTCTGTGTGTGTGTGTGTGTGTGTGTGTGTGTGTGTGTGTCTGTGTTTGCATGTATGTGTGTGATTTGACAGATCTGGCGGGGGCGTTATCAGGCGAGGTAAATCGGCCTAAACCTGGTGCTAATGTCTTGGTGGGGGTGTGGGAGAGATTAATAAGGACCCGCTCCAAGAGGCTTTAGCTGGCCCGCTAAGATTCTTAACCCGCCTAACCTCCCCTGGCGCCGCCGGGAATCCAAAATGTCCCTGAATGTCGACGCGAAAAACACCCACATGAGTTTCAGTTTCCACTGCATAATCAATCAGACCCTATGGGTTTGGATTTTGTTTTGACTTTTTTTTGAGTTTGGGCAGTGGCACTTGTTACACAGAGGGCAAAGCTGTGAATGCAGTTCAGTCAAACAATGAATAAGTTCTTGTGTACAGTAGATTGTGTGGAAACAGTATTAATACATTTGTCTCCGGAAAATGAATGTAGCCTTTTTCTACTAATATCCTGTAAATGTCAAGTCTCTTAACAAGCCGTTTGGTGTGTACAGAGTTCCAAAGTTGGGTTAAGGTGTATGCTGTACCATTGGTATTTTTATGGGTGGGACACTCTTAGTCACATGTGAGGAGGAGAGAGAAAACAAGGGACTTAAGATTAAGATGAATTATCGCCGTCTGTCAGTAATACAGGCAGAGGTAGCGTGACATTTTTATACCCTTGCTAAACCTCTGACTTTGACACTATAGACCCCAGTTTGCATCCTGTCTCCTAACGGCATTGAGCGTTGGTTTCTTTTAACCATGACCACAATCCTTCCCTGACCTTAGCTTTGGCTTTGGTTGCCTAATCGTAATCAAGTCTGGTTTGCCGCAGCAGGACTACAGCAGTTAATACTGATGCTGGCGACGAGTTGTCAACTACATGTACAGTAACCTCCTAGCCTTTTAAGAGAAAGTCTGTTTTTCAGAAAATGCAATGTCACTACTGACCGGAACATGTTACAATTGAGCGACGTCAGCTTACGTCTTTGTCTTATTCACGGAAGGCTTAGATCTTGTGCTCAACCGTCGATCCGCAAGCCATAAAATGAAAACTGACGATAACTTGGGTAATGCTTATCGCCTGTGATGACTCATGGTCTGTGATTGGTGTACAGTGCTGCATTGCTCCAATAGTACCATTACGGTTCAATCCGCATGGCCCGCATTCAGCATGGACCATTTAAACTTCAGTACGTGCACCAACCAGAGCTATCTACATGAGACATGGACACCATTGATATCATCATTTGATACCAGTCTTACTGGGCAACGTGACCCACAGGCGAACTCCAAAAAAAAAAAAAAAGACATTAAATTAAGTTGGATACTAATATAGAAATGTGATCAATGTAGCATGATTTACCGTGTTCTATATTATGTTTGTTACTGTTATTGACGCAGGGGTGCTGCAGTTGTAGTAACGAGGCTGCAGAAGCTGAATGCACACATTTTATACATTGAAATCAAATGTTTGATTTGGTTGCTTGATGTTTGAATCCTGTCTGTAGTGTGTTGGGGGTGGGGGTGTGGGTGGGGGTTGCCATTTTTAAGTTTTACTTGCAAGTTAGAATTCTGAAGAAAAATGACTGGCAGTGTTTCAAATCAGAATGTCATTTGGGGAAACATACAAATTTGGAGAACGGGATGTTCTTCACTGCAGCAACTTTTATGCTGATGAAACAGCTGTATTTAACCAATGTTACTAATATCTGCTTTCCGTGCAGAAATGAATGTTATTAATAGAGGCATTAGCAGGTGACTGCACAAAATACTACAGGAGATGTCAGAACCTTAGAGGCGTGCTGCCTGCAGATCAGATAAATGCTGTTTTGATTATATTCCTATACATCTCTCATTTGCACACTGTTAACAGATGGTTGCTTTGTCTGAAAATGTTATTTGCACAATTCTAGTTATCGTTCTAGTCTTTTCAAATCCTATTTCGTCTCATCACGTGCTGATTTCACTGTGAGATTCATTAAAGTTTCATCTTATCCCCTCTTATGTTAAGTACCTGTGTCATGGGATAAGTGTAATTTGGTGTAATTTGGTTGTGTCCTGTGTGTTGTGGTGGCGGGACAGGCCCTGACCTAATCTGAGCTGGGTGGGATTGAGACACAAATCTGGATCATTATTGATTCGCAACAACAACTCGCTGTCCTCGCCCTCTGGTGAGTAGTAATAATCTTTGCACTCGGCACCCTGCTGCTGTTTTTTTTGCTCTATGCTTAACCAGGGGCTTGACAAATACTAGCTGACGCCAACATTTTGGGAACGCAACTGTTAATAGCTGATACTTTTGGCAATATTTAATATCTGACCATCTTAAAATTGACCATCAGTCATTTTGCAGCAGTCCCTTATTCCCCCGAGACATTTGTATTGTCGTTTCTGGTGCAGACAGAAATAAAATTATCCAGCAACTATGGAATCAACCAAAGTGAATCATATACGCCATGTAAGACATACAGTAAGTGCCGATATCCAATTGTATCATACAGTGATACATTACATTAATCAGCAGACTGGATCTCTTTTTGCTTCTTGCTACTTTTCCTGCCCCTTTTCTTTATCTCTGGACCACAGCCACTGTTTTCCTCTCCTTCTTCCCCCCCCCCCCCCCCCCCCCCCCCCCTCTGTTTTGATGCTGATTCGTTACATCAATCCATTCAAGCTCAAGGATGCCAAGCTCTCTCTTTACGTCGGTGATACAGTACTGGTTGATGTGGCTTCTGTGTTTTGGTTGCCCCCTAATGAGAGATCAAACCGTTGAGGTCCTGACCCGGAGAGGAGGCACCGGGAGAGGGGCTTTAAATCACCGCACTTCCCATAAACTCCCCTGCTCTCGCTCCCTCCTCTTTGATATACAAACACAAGCAGACCCACACGTCGTTATACGTTGGAAACGATTTCAGTAGGAGTGTCTCTGGTTAGGGTGCGTGTGCAAAGGTCAACAACTTCGACGGTGGTTATTCCACTCCAAATAACCACAGCAATGAGTGAAATATAATTTGTCTTCTTTTTTTGACCACTATCAGTTTTGAAGGGTGATTAAAAAAAAGAAACTCTTTTTATACTGAACATGTTTTGAAGGTGATGCTATTTTCTCAGAAATAGCAACATTTTTCAAAACTATTGACACTAAAGCCGTACAGCTTGGTATTGGCCAACCCTCATAAGCACGAAACAGTAGGTGCTGATTAAGACACAACCAAATAAGACATAAGAGACTGGCAAATAATCCAAGTTCACAAGACACTGGTCTTAATTTCCCTTCCCTTTACCGCGACAGCCGATGAACATTTTCATTCAGTCGTGTCTGCATGTGTTCTGTGGCGGTGTGGCAAAGAGATACCAAGCCTTCACATATTCCAATATCCTCCCTGCAGGACGGGGATCGATGGGAACGCCAGCACTTAGAGAGCAGACGCAGACGGTGTATTGTGAAGGGACTGTCAAGCCACTGACAACACAGTGGGTAAACACACATAGGCCTATTCACAGCACGGCACACGCGTGCATCATCACACACCTACACGTGCGCGCGGAGACGCACACTCAACACACATTAGCGCATCCACTCGCATGCACCTTTGACATGCAGACGCATCAACGGCAGGGCCCTTGGCTCGGGGAAGTGTAATATTTCAGTAATGTGATGGAGTTTGATCCAGGGTGTCCAGTGTCCCATAGAGCTGCTGTTTTATTAGCGCAAAGAGCACTCAGGGGCTCTCCAGTTCACACACACACACACACACACACTCACTTACATACACACACACACACATGCGCCCGTGTCTGCACAGTCCAATAACCACAGCAGGCTCTATAGACTGCACATGCAAAGAGAGAGTGTGTTTGATGGTAAAACACAACCAGCAGCTTTTAATTGGAGGATCACCATAAAGCACAGTCACCACTTGGCCATCTATCAAACGCCACATCCTGCTGGGATCCATTCTGATTTAATACTGATACCTCATCAAACTTCCTCCCGCAGTTTAACCAGAACCCCTCTTCAGGATGGCGGTCGCTGAATGTCGGCAATGGATGGAAGGATATACACTGCGCGGGTGCTGTGTGACTGGCAACGTTTTTCCACAAGTAATGTGAATTGTGGCGGATGAGTGGCGGAAGAGTCAGAGATATTTAGAGATATTATGAGTATTATTACTGATGCAGTATCGTGTATGCAGAATTTCACTGGTGTAGCTGGTCGAGGCGGACATGGCTTTGTGACTTCATACTTTCTCGGGTAGCGTGATTTCACAACGCACATCATATTTTTCGTCATAACGTCGTCATATGTTTTGTACGTAAAGTCTTAACTAGTTACTGTGGCTGCAAACAAGTACAATATTTAACCTCTGAAATGTGGTGCTGCAGAAGTATAACGTAGCATAAAATACTCGTTAGAAGGGTCTTCAACCTTTACACATCGTAGACCCTAGTGGAATAAGGCCAATGCTGGGGATCCCCTGCATATTTTCATGGCATGAACTAATCCTTTAACTTTACCTTTTGAATACATGCAGCGTATGTGAGCTTTGAGCATCATCAAATCTCAGACTCCTTTAACTGAAACAACGCACACAGTAATGGCAGAGGAATCCTTTTTTACATTCAAGGCTCTAATCAGAAACTGTATCAGGCAGCTAGCTAACTTGTGGCAGTGTCAAAGGTTCAAAAGGATGTTGTGAAAGTGATGCCAACCAATCGTAGCCACTCCAACATCTTTTTTTTTGCCACCACATTTCATGGACGTTTTGAGGCACTTGAACTTGTTCTTGTGTTCATGTTGTTGGCTGTAGAGACAACACAAAGACTCAACCTTAGGGTTAGACCAGTCTATCCTTTTGCTGGGATGTAGGTCCAACCTTAATGTCAGCCAGTTGATGTTCCCCACTGCTGATATGAAAAAAGTGAGGATATATAATCTGGCTCCTCGGTCTCTGAAACAACAAAACCTGGGTGAACCTGCTTTAATAAGCAGCAATAACAGCTCATTAGTCTGGGTATTAATGTAGTTTTACTGCCCTGTGATAGTCCAAAGGCTTTTCCACCCTGACAAGAATTAACTCCTGGGAGAAACATACTACACTCATTATTCCGAATATTCTTGGGCTAATTGCTTCTGATTGTCAAACTGCATTGATTATGTGGAGACTGGCCATATGGGCTAAAAGCATTGATACTTGATCTACTTCTGCTTCTTGGGGGGGTGGGGGGTAGTTAAGTCACTACCATTCCCCTGGCTACATCCAGAAGAAAAGTCAATGTGAAATGTGAACAACTTCATTTGAGTATATGTTTTTTTTTTTTTCTTTCCTTTTTTCCAATATTGATATGAGCCCTCTATGCTCTTTTATAGCAAACACTATCAGGGGAGCATCGCTGGCTGTGGTATCGACAGAGGAAGGAGGGTCCGGATAATGCATAGACTGTGACTGCAGAGTGGATCATATTAACACATCTTATTGATGTGGCTTTTAACAGATATCATATTCATACACAGCGTGATGTGTGGAAATGGTCCACATGAACTGGTGATGAAGCTCAGAGTTTCATCTTGTGATCGCATAATAGACTAATGACATTATGAAATCATCGTATTATGTGAATCATCCTCATAAGACTTGCATTTGCTTTTCACTGACACCCATACACAGAGAGGGTCGTCCAGTTGGCAGCCGGCTTCTCCTGGGAAGCCGAACAAATTGGAGGGATTCACCTCTCAACGGCTCACTTCTTCTACACTTTCATGAAATGAACAAGAGCAGCGACGGCACCTCAAGGCCGGGCTTGAAAGGACGGACGGCACGGGCGGTTCGGATACGGCACGTGTAAGTTGTTTCAAGTGCCACGGCTTTTCACCCCGTGATCACGTATGACATGACATGACATGACTCCTATAATGCTTTCATTCATTATGTGAGTCATCATAAGACTTGCATTTGCTTTACGGACACTCACATTAGACAAGTATAAACGGCCATGGTGTGCACATATAAGACAGGGCCTGTATTCTTGTCGTGAGGCAAAAGCCTCCAAAACAACATTTAGATTACACTCAAAGTCTCCCAAGAGCACAGCTGATGGAATTAGTTTAGGTGGGTTATCAGCTTCTTGTGGTAATCCTCTAGATCTTTGATTTTGTGTTCCTAATCTCCATCTCTGGTGCCGCTGTGTTCACGTTTGTCTCCATCGGTGCCGTCAAGAGCTCATTACTGTGGTGTTTCTGACTACCAGTCAAACGTTGTGTCTGGTACTGTGACATATTACTGTTTGGATATTCTGTGGGGAAAAAAAAAAAATCTGTTGATCAAAGGGCAGCAATAACCGCCTGTGCTCACTACCCACCTCTGTTTATTTCAACTACTGAAAAAAAAAATCAAATAAATGACTTCCTGTGAAAGCTATCTTGGCAAAGAGATATCCTACACAGCAAAGGCTAACATAAGAATTGGGAACAAAGTATAATTATTAGTATAATTATCATATTAATGCATTCATTCACAAAGCCTAATTATGGTAAATTCATGATTTGGCCCCCAAAGTCCCGAAAGATCATCATTTTTCATCTTGTGCCCAATAACATTATTATCTTGTGCACACAAGAATTAAATCTTGTATCTTTCAGTTTTGCTTGATTTGGCAACAGCCATGAACTAAATAACCAACTAGGGGGGGCCCTGGGTCAATAATGACCTGACCTTGACCTGACCCCTTTCCCCCCACTCTCTGCGCATTAGAGTTCACAAGTATCCTTTAAGTATGATGCACACAGTAGAATGCACGTCATTTTAATTAATTATATATTGCAAACATGCACAATTTAAACACAAAATAAACTGAAGTGGCTGAGGTAACATAACTTTGTCCCCTGTCCCAAACATTTTTTTTTTCTCCAAACAAATTGTCTATTAATCAAATTACAACCAATCAGCTGACACACAGTGAAGATGAGGGTTTTGGGGCCCCAGGGTGGGGAAAGGCACAGTGAAGACTACTATAGTAGCTGCTATAAAGGCAATTACAAAATGAAACTAATGGCTATTGCTGAAAAAAATGCCATGAATGGGACCACAGATGATGATGAAAATTTTAAGGATTATAAATTTAAGCACACACCAGTATTAGCCTGTGTGTATCGCCCAGGCCTGTGCATTTATAATATTTTGCTTTATGCTGTGGGAGTGTTACTGGGTGGTACTGAGGTTATCCCTCAGTACCATCCAGCAATAATCTGCTGGATGTTGAGAAACCCCAGCGATGACATAAGCCATGAACTGGCAGTGGTACACCCTGACAGCAGACACAGCGCCCTCCATAACCCTTACCAAAACACCCCCGCCCCATGCTCCTGATGGATTAGCCCGTGTCTATAGGGTCACACAGGGATGGGCTCAAAGGCAAGAAGGGGAGTGTGAAGACAGGGGAGTGTCTGCCCCATCTCACCTCTGCTGGCCTTTGGGGTGGACAGTGATAGGATTGGGCCTCTCTGAGCCAGGGGGGAAGATAATGAATGAGGGTGTATTATATGTGTGTATGTGTGTGTGTGCGTGTGTTTGTGACAGTGCCAGGGGAACATGTGTTATGAATCTATCAGGCCGGGCGCCTGGGCCGTCATCGAGTGGATGGGGGTCTGGTTCCAAGCGCTCCGGACTGCTAGGATGACCGGCATGCGTGGCAGCTACCTGACCCCCCCCCCCCCCCCACACACACACCTCCCTCCATACTGACACACACACACACACAAGCTTCAACAAGCTTCCCCAGCGCTCAACACTTTAGACTGATTGGGCTAGCAACTGCAACAGCTGGCTGGGGATTAAGGCATGGCCAGATTCAGCGTGTATGTATTTCTGTGTGTGTTAATGTGTGTGTCGTTGAGAAGGGACTGGCCGGTCCCTCTGGCACCTGTCGCCTAAACCCAATCCCTGCCCTCCTAAGCTGGGTGGATGAGCAGAGCCCGGTCCTCCTCTGGGACCCTGTAGTCCTGCCCCAGAGCATGGCTCGGCTGAGCTGATGAGTAGCAGGGGCATGCTGGGGGCAACTGGGGGGTAACTAGGGGTGGGAATGAGAGCGGAGGGGGGCGGAGGGGGGGGGTTCAAAACAGATGTGGGGACATACCTCCTCTCCAAAACACAACAACACGCTGAAAGCAAGCTGAAACAAGCTGAGGAGAGACAAATTAAAATGAAAACAAACATGCAAATGATACGCAAGTGACACCTTCTCACTACCACTGCCAGCACCCTCTGGGGAGATCGGGGTGAGGCCAAAACAGCTTGTGTGGATCAGTGTGCTATTAATGGGACATATAACACATGAGGGTGAAAAGGGTCTGACAATTTTACGCCCTCGTCTGCAAACCAGCGTGAGCGCATATACTGAAATATTGGCAAGGGAACACACACACACACACACACACACACACACACACACACACCCACGCATCAGAGGCTCATTCTGGTGAGAGAGGGCTGTACTTAGCTCTCAGCACCCTGCCTTCCATTGGTTTGATGACTCTATTTCCTGCAGACACACACACACACACACACACACACACACATCTTTATCTGCACTCTATAGGCCGAGCTAATGCTTACACCAGAACAGTGTACAGGGTTTGGGCCGTTGGTTAAGGCAATGCTCAACAGAGCTGGAAACATTTGATAGGTTACTACCACGACATAACAATGTTCCATGATTGAAATCAAAGTAAAAGTATTTGTACTCTTTCAAAGACTTTTTTCTTTTTACAGTATTTCATTATTGCTAATTTGGCATGTTAAAATAGCACCTAGACAGGATTTTCCTGATTAGTAAAATTAATTCTAAAAGGGTAATTTACATTGAATCACAGATGAAAAGAGAAATAACAAATATATATATATATATATATATATAATATAAAATAATAACAAAACAGTTCTATGGGGGCAAAACTTTCAAACCTTAAACCACGATGTCACTACAAACAACTGATGAAAAACACCTGCTGTGACATCACTGATTAAGGGCGTGGCCATACGCGAGATCGTGACCTTTCTTTCCTACACGAGCTGGTTTTAAATTTGCCCCTGCAACTGCGCCTCTTTCGTGTAAGCCTAACCAACGGTTGTATGGCAACCGCAAGCGCGCAGATCACAGAGCTCTGCGCTGGAAGAAGGAAACTGCTCATCATGTAGCTCGTGGCTTTAAGGTTTAAGAAGTCTAGCGGTGCTAGAGCCGGCCTATGCGGAGTAGTATACGAAGCTGGCCACGACATGTTCATGTGCCCCGGGCTGACGCAAGTTGTCATGACAGCGAGGTGCAGAGCAACTCTGCACGACACGTGATTTCATTAAGTGAATGACAGCAGCCATAAACTTTCAGTTCTGTCAGTTTTTATGACGCAGTTACGACCGTGTCATGTCAACATATTGCACACCTCTTATAATTAAGTGTTGTTGAAATATGTATTTAAGAAGCCAACTGCATGCTTGGCCCGCAACATTAGGCACAATAAAAGGAATAAATGAGAGAGAAAAACACTGTCGGGTGTCGCAGGTGTGACACAATTACAGTGACAGTGCTGAAAATGTTTGCACAATTGTGCCAATACAATAATTTGTCCACACAGGCTCATTCATTTTCATTTTCTTGGTACTTTACACAGCGACAGTGTTTTTGAATTTTTCTTTTTTGTAATGTAGCCTAATTTTGGAGGCACAATTTCTTTTTCGAGGATTTTAAAAAATAAAGTATGGAAGCACTATTACATTTGTGTTAGTGCCACTATTGTGTTGTGATTGGTAGACACAAGAATGTAACCGTAAGATACCGTAATGCTGGTAATTAAATTAGATGGTGAATTAATACTATTCCCCACATACTTCATGCCACCCCTGCATATTATATGTTTGTCACTTGTCCGATGAAAACACACTACATACTCAAAAAGCTAGAATCAGCATGTAGTAATTTGGAGTTACTGTGTGTGCAGAACAGTGAATGTAAAAGCTTTCATGAGCTGCCTATACGTTGACTCGCTACTGCGTGACAGACTGGCAGACATTAACTTGTATGAACATTTTCAGGATTATCACGGATTACAAAACAACATTACATGAAATCTATTTTTAGTGAGGTGCGGTTTGTGCTTTTGTGTTCGACATGTGCACCACTATGAGGTTTAGTCAGGTTTGGCCTTCTCGTGAGGTGCACTGCTGTTTTCGCTATTGGTTGGTTTAATCCACTGTGTATGAATAGGTGTGTGTGTATGTGTTTGTGTGTGTGTGTGTGTGTGTATGAAGTTGGGTCTGGGCAGCTCAGTGTGATGGAAAGCAGATCCAGGCTCTGCTTCTTCTCACCCAGCACTCACAACATCCTCAAACCAAGAAAACACACACACACACACACGCAGAAAAACACAATGCAACACACACACACACACACATATGGACACACACTACTGTGTTCAATCATACATAGGAACAGGCAATAGTCCTACACACACACACACACACACACAAACATTAGTGTCTCCAGCCCTGTCAGGCTCTTTGGCCAGGGTTAGATTGTGTTACACCTCAGAGGAGAAAAACACACTTTTAACACACTGTTAGGCTGTGGCGTCCAGAGGAACAGTCATTAAGGGGAAAAGGATAACTCAGGAAAGATAAAACATTCCCACGTCTGACACACAAGCACTCACACGTAGGAATTTCATAAAATCGGCAGGAGTGCTAGGTGAAGCTGTAAAAGAAAAACAGGGGCTTTTTCAAAGGAGGGTTGCTCTGAACACACTGGTACAATAATATCAGCGCATGGCTATAAATGTCACAAGTTCAATTTTCACCCTGAGAAGAGAACATGGGGGCAGGCGGTAATATTAGCTGGAGTGAACAGGGGAGGGGAATCTCTGTAAAATGTTAAAGCAAGGTCATGAATCAACACGTTGCCTTTGGTCAAAATGTTTCTGTGACGGTGCCTTAAAACCAGACTCCACAGGTGAAATGGCCATTTTAGGAGAGAGCCTCGCCACTTTTAGGGTGACAGAACTTTTGATCTGAAAGGGTCTGAAGTGTCGATCAAAGCCAAAGAGCTGAAAGAAGTTGAAATGTGACTTACAGGTTACTGTATGTTACTTAAAGTTTACAACTCTGTTGGTAGTTGAATTGTCAGTTTGTATGTGAGCACCCAGTAGTTGGACTGTCAGTTGAAGTTTAAAGGGATGAAAGCAGTTGAAGTGCCATTAATTGGTAAGAGATGAAGCTGGTGAAATATCAGTTGAATGGTCTTGTAAGTAATTATATAAACGTAAAACATTCGATGGATAAATAATTGCAAAAAACAAACCACCAAAAATAATTAAATAAATTTTGTTTTACAAATGTCTCTGTTAATCAACAACCCTATTATTAGAGTGAAATAAGGAAATGTGCTCTAGCTTCACAGCACCAACAGTAGAAAGAATCTTGTAAAATATATGTACTTTCACATTTCTTATAAAACATTTGCTGTTAATTATACACTATCAAAAGCATAACTAAAAAAAATAAATTCTTTGATGGGATGAAAGAACCCCCCCCCCCACCCCCCCCCAACTTGTGGCACCTCACATCCAACATCAGCAGACTTAATGGTTTTATTCAGCTTCAGCAGCAGCAGCAGCAGCCAGAGAGAATGTGATGAATTTGCCTTATCAGGACTTCAAAGTCCAATATTTTCCAGCGTTTGAGGAAGAGTGTGAGAGAAAAGCAGCCGGGCTTTCTGGCAAAGTGTTGCTGCGATGCCTCCACTTGATATGAACACACACACACGTCTGATTCATTCTGCCGGCCCTGAGAGTTCACCACTTGAAGGAAATGATTTACTTGTCCAAATCCTCCCTCTTGTTTGATCCCGTGGGGAGCTGGAGCAGAAGTGGGGGCGATGCTAGGTTACCAAAGTGTGTTTTTGCCATCCTTCCCCTCCCTTTTCTTCCTTTTTTGCTCCTCTGCTTAGGCCGGCCATTTTGTAATTTACGGCTGTCACAAGGCCCGCCGTCGGCTACGAACAGTATGGGATTATGTGAAATGCTGTCCGACGGCATATTTCACGAGGAAGATCAAACACGCGGCTAAGTGATTTCTTTTTCTGAGGGCAATAACTTTTAGTGGAGCTCCTTTTCACGGCCTTGGATGGGATGACTTTTCAAGACCTGGAAGTGAAGTATTCATTGCACTTCCACGCAGAATTTTGAAGGAAAATAAAGGGCACAAAACACATGTCAGGCACAAACATTTCGTTTTCCCCACATCATCCGTCAAAAGGGCAATCTCGACTCCTCGACGTACACAAACGCAACTACAATCTGTGGATCTGCAGTTTGCTAAATCGGCACAGAGGGGAGGTGGGCAAGAGTCCAGTTGGGAAAAAGAGAGACAGAAGAGGAGGATTACTCGCAGAGTGAAACAGCCGACTAGGTGGCATGCCAGCAGCTCTGCGAGATTGTAATGTTCTTTATGAAGAAAACCAAAATGTAAGGTGGATAAAAGTCCCAAAGATTCTATTTCATCCATACCAGTGGTATATAAGCGAATATAAAAATGTTCACAATGACAATGTTGAAACAACATGCTGGTCGCTATCTGAGTTTAGCATGTTTAGCATGCTAACATTTGCCAATTAGCAGTGCAAGACAAAGGACACGCAACCAAAGTCACCAGTCGCAACCCAAAAAATGTTCACCCTTTTGCTGGAACGAGAGGAAGAGTCAAGCATTCGTCAAACTCGTTAGGGTTCATCCTCTGGGAACCATGAACGCACAAAACGACGTGCCAATCCATTTTAGCCGTTTCACTGGATATGCGAAAACTTTGACTTTGCCGGCGGCACTGGGTGAAAAGTCACTGAACCACTGAAGTCATTAGGAGTCATTCTCTGGGCACCATGAATATCTGTACCATACTATAAATATATATATATATATATATATATATCTATGAGTACAAAACAGAGTGATGTCCGCTTCTCACATTCACATACATACATTACAGGGGACCCCCATCATATGCACTCATGCAAAACAAATAAAGATGGAAGCGCAGGCCAACACACACACACACACACACACAGACTAAAAGCAGCCATTTGTGCACCGACTGACACGCACACAGCAAAACGAGGGTGATGAGAAACTCCAGTAGCAGCTTGGCTGCGCTGGTGTCAGCACTGAGCAAACAGAGGCCAGTTGTTGACGCGCCAGATATATGAGTGTTATTCTTCCTCTGCGTGTGTGTGTGTGTATTCCTGCTGGGACCCCTTGGCTAAACCAAGCCTCCTACACCTTCACTTCCTCAGAACTCCATCGCTCTCTCTCCCTCTCTCTCTCTCTCTCTGTGGAAGGATTGATGAGCAGCCTGACTTCCCCACCATCCTCCCTCACTTTCTCACGGAACAGAGGGAGAAGGGGAAGAATGAGGAAAGCTGAGGCTGTCGGCCATCATTCATTCCTCTCCACCTTGGGAGTGTGAAGAAAACCCGAAACACTGGCAGTGACAAATAGAGCAATAAAGCTACATGGGCCGGCAGAACACGCAACCCTCCCTGCTCATGTTGTGGGGAAGGTATGCTGATATGACATCACCCGTGCAGGGATTTACATATATCCGGTGACTTCCTTATGATTTACGCGACATCAGTTCGACCAAAACTGCCACTGGCGCCAATTAAATGTCTTCAATTTCCAACACGATTATTTAATACACACAAACACTATGTGCAGCAGGACTGTGGCTACCACTGAGGACACTGAGGTCATGTCCACTGTATTTCGGAAGGGAATTTGCCCCCTTAGGGAATATTTAGACTTTCATCTAGGGAAGTACATTTTGCATTAACTTAATAAATAGAATATCAAAACTAAAAGACACTGCATGAACTTTCTATTTTGTCTACAGTCAGACTTTTAGGGAGGTAGGTTTAGCATTGGGGGGGGGACTTGGATTCACAAACTATTTTTGAAATCCTGGCCACGGCTCGGATGAGCGGAACTGTTTTCTTTTAGGCTGTAAACTGTGACGTGCATCCATTATTGTCTGACTGGCTATAGACTATTTTGAAGCTGATAATAAACAACATTTGGTGTCAGTTTTAATCCAATCATTATTTAATTAGAATTACGTTCAATTCTTATTTAATAATAACAATAATTATTATTATATAAGAATGAATACATTTATTTCAAAAGAATGTGTATATTGATATGAAAAGTGCCTCTAAGACAGATTTTATATCGCCATCGGACACTAAAATAACACAGAGGGGTCATTACCAAGTTCATTTCTGTGTGTCCAGTAGAGAGCGAGGTCTGGGGCTAGTTTAGCTTGGTGTAGCCACAAACAGTGGAGACAGGCGGGAAGCTAACTAGTCGAGCCTTCAAACTGTTTGAAAGCGGCCTCATTTACACAGTGTGTCTCGTGCATTTCGTGGAGATGGAACTAAAATGCTGAGGTGCTATGGAGGGATACATAAATGGTTGCAAAACTGCTTCTGAAAAGTCTGGGTTTTCCTTTTAAAAATGTAATTCTTACTCATTGGAGATGTATTTTTTTTTCCCAGACAGCCTTAATGAAATGAATTTTCTTCTGAAACAGGACGTTGGAGCAGGTCATAACACAGTAAGGGGCCTTTCTAAAATGTGAGCCAATGAGTTGTGGAGAGGTTTATTAGACAGTAGGGGTTGGAGGGACAGGACCGATCACAAAGCGCGTGATAGTTTTATTGGCTAAAGCTTTTATTTACACTCGTACGACAGGAGGTCACCACTGAAGTTACAATTAAATGGCGACCCCCTTGACCTCTCCAGCTCACGGGGATTTCATCGAGGCCTCGCTGTCACCGATTTTCATTTGGAACTGTCGTAAAATAAGTAGCGAATAGACTGTCACCAAGGATGTCAGTGGCTTATCCTAAGCAACCAATACACTGTTTCTGGAAAAAGGCACCGTTGTGGAGCTTATTAAATGTCATTTTTTTTCAGTGGTCTAAGCACCATAAACAAAATTCAACTTATTAATATTGTGTCAGAGTGCCAGTAAGAGTCTCAAATCCTCTGCATGGTCAGACTGCACTAGGAGTGCGTGGGGGGGAATTGATGTTTTGTGATTTGGGCGAACTGGCCCTTTGCATTGACTGAACTCTTTACGCCTAGCACTACATTGAAAATACGCATTGTGATGTATTAATAAAGAGAGTACAAAGTTGGCACACTGATACACAGAGAGAAGCAAAAAAAAAAAACACTGACCTGTTAGGATCCATTGGATGGCACCACATGGACAACGTGGACAACATGGAAAAGACAAAGCGAGAACAGACCGGTTAGAAGACAGCTGGCCAAACAAATCTTCACCATGTAGGACACACACTCGCACAGCGTTGCATTACACAAATCATAGGTTAATTAGTCCTCCACTCCATGTGGTGACAGTTTCACTCTGTGGGGAGCCAAGGCAGCCACTGTGTGTGTGTGTGTGTGTGTGTGTCAAGTGTCAAAGACCTCCTTAGCACCTAATCACCTTTGACCTCCTGCTGCTTTCACGCTGTGAATAACATTAACATTGTTAAGAGTTGAGTTTGACGACTTAAGCTTACGAGGGGCAGAAATGTGACTTTGCAGGTTGTTGTTGTTGTCAGTTGTGTTTTTGCAGTCAGCTGTCACTCTGCTTGGATCATGTCGGCAAATGGTTGAATTTAATCATTAAACAGGAAAGTATACACGAGGTTAGCAGTTTATTGTTGACGGTATTAGGTGTGAATATGACTATATAAAACAACAAGGGTAACCGCAGCCTTGGAAGGTGATTGGCCGCTAGGGGTGTGTTAACAGAAGTAGGTGTTCGGTCAGGTTTTCTGTAATTGGCTGGTGGCAATTTAATGTCGGGGTTTGGCATTGGTTCGGGTCGGTGGGTCAGGCCTACTGTGGACTACCCTCACTCAATGCATGGTGGGTCCTCAACACCAACATTATTGCACCTCTACAAGCCCCTTAAATGATGTAATACCAGGCACATTTCACACATAGCGCTACCGCTTTCCATGTTGTGTTCATGTTCGTTTAGCTTCGTGTTTTTGAAGAAGCTGTTGCTAAAAATAAATACATTGGTAATATTTGCCACCCAGGCAGCACCCTTCAGTCCCATTGGCTCCATCACAGGACGAAAGCTGGATTTGATCAGTTGATACTCACACACATCTTAATTATCACTTCCCTATGAAGTCCTTCAGACTAGATGTGAAACTTCTAGAAATACAGTCGAGATAAATTTGACCCCAGCCTGAAACTATCCCAATTCCACACTAGTTAAGCCCCAACTCCCTGTGCTTTTATAGTTGTGTGTTTCGGAGGTGTCAATTATACTAGCTTGCAAAGTCATGGGCTTGAAGATATTAGGGGAAAAAAGAGTTATAGGTCCCAATTGTGCCAGTGCGCAAAGAAGGAAACATGTCTTCCACTGGCTGAGAGTTTCCCTCCAGAGCGGCCAGACCACCTAGCACTGGGAGCCTGGTGACAAGAGCTTTGATTATTATGCCTGCACTCCCTGCCAGGGCTAAATTTAAGTGTTCCCATAAAGTCCAGAAGAAATAAGACTTGGGAATGGCCTGGCCTGTGCCTGTGTGAGAGAGGGGAGAACTCTGAGTGTGTGTGTGTGTGTGTGTGTGTGTGTGTGTGTGTGTGTGTGTGTTTAGGGTCTCTTCTGGTCAGTATTGTCGCACAGTCCGGGGGATAAGAATAGGATGTGCTACAACTAACGGAGACTAAAGCCGGACTTCCCACGTCTCCCACTCGCTGGTGGCACTTGTGTTATTCTCTAAACACCCGCCAGAGCCAACCCCCCCCCCCCCCCCCCTCTTTTTTTTTTTTGCAACACAGCCCTCGTGCTCACATCTCTTCCTTCATCTCCCCCATTCAGCGCCTCCCTCGAGCATAAAGAAAACTGTAAGAAAGAGCAAGACACTTCGGGCAACCCCACATCTCCCAAGGAAATGTGGATTCCTTGTTTATCTTTGATTAAAAATAACTTTGGGAAGAGGCCGATCAATACTTTCCCTGCGACAAGAGAAACAAGGGAAAAAAAAGGAGGCTGTGGAGGAGGAGGAGGAGGAGGAGGAGGAGGAGGAGAAGCAAGCGGAAGGGAAGGAAAAAAGCGTGAGAAATTTGACGACATTTAGAAATGTGTGTGTGTGTGTGTGTGTGTGACGGGTCGCTCGGAGTCATTCCCATGGCCTCATACAGAAGCCCCGACGCTGCTACCGACTGCTCTTAAACTGACGTTTTAACAGTGACAAAATGGCCGACATGCACACTTATAATAGGATAGTAAAGCTCCTGGAGGAGACGCTGGGAGCCATGTATGCTATATAAAGGCCTTCAGAGGACGGGGAGCACTGCGAGGTCATTCCTGCCTGTGCTTTCCTTGGCTCCCACCTCTCCTTTCAAAGGATCTGCTTATGGTTTCTGTCAGAGATGCACGTCCATTTTTCACCCCATTAACAACTATCATTACCAGCCCAACTGGAGGCTATAATTGGGCCAGCCATGGAAAAGAGTTGTCAAAACACAATTAAATTCCAAACTATGGTGAGAGAGAACAGAGAGAAAGTGCTGGATGGCCATAACACCATATTGCCGGCTTTCCCTGCCCAAAAATAGGAAAGAAAAACACGAAAACCATTATTTTACATTGGAAGGTTTTCGAGGGGGATTATATAGACGGGTGATCTGAGCTGCCCAAACGATAGGGCTACTGAAAACATAACAAATAATCACTCTCGGTGTCAGCGATGAAGAATGGACACAATAAAAGCCCTATCCGAGGACCAAAAGCCAAGATCTTGTGAGAGCCTTGATTTAGGAAAACTTCAAATACAGTCATGACCGCAAAGTGGCTACGAAGACAAATTATTATAGCAGAATAAAAGATATATCCACGATGAATAAGCTGTGTGTCAGGAGCTAGCACGAGCTGCTTGTAAAAAAGGTCCATCAAGGCTTTCATGAAGGTTCTGGGACTGGTGAGTTCTTTTGGCAAGTTTGCTTTATTTCATGTTTGCTTCACCTCAAATACAGTTGCAATTAATGTGTCATGCTCAAAGCATTCCACAATGTATTTTGTGATTTTTTTCCGGTGTACCCAATCCCTTCACCTGCCTCTGTGATTTCATGTTTCCCAGGAACTTGTTGCCTTCACTGACACCAGGAAGTAAGGGCATTTAAATATACTTGTAGCCAGTTAACTGAGTCATGAACATTGGGAAATGTCTGCGACTGTGGCTTCAACCCTTAATCAAAACACAACAAGTCTGGTGGCTGCATTCAGCCGGCTCGGCAGGCTGCTGATGTTTACCATTACCACTGGTGTTCTTCTATCAAACTCAAATGCAGCTGCGGTGCAAATACGTGAACATCATATCAAGTAGGACTGTGCCTACTGTACTCTCTGTGTGTGTACAGTGTCTACCAAACCACACAGTGTTAACGGTGTGTGTGTGTGTGTGTGTGTGTGTGTCGGATGACATAAAGCAGAAGAGGCTGGGTAGTGGAAGGGAGTTGCAGGCCTCTCTGCCTCTGTAATCTGGCCTGATTTATAGAGGCTAGTCCTGCTCTCCCCTTCCACCTCCACACTGACACACTGGGCCTCCTCTGCTGGAGACAGCCTGGCGTCCACACACACACACACACACACACACACACACACACACACACACACACACACACACGAAGGCACACACACACACTTAACACAGAAACAGCCATGTGCACAGACACATGAACACACTCAGGCGGGATCGTCTCAGTTGCACAGTAGTGCACGCAACCAAACCACATGGGCCTGTTGCTTAACCAAATGAACACCAGATCCAGAAACAAAAGGCATTTAAGTGTCTGCATGCTGTCAGAGTAGAACGGAGAGTAGATCTATACCAAGAACTATTTCAGTAAGATAAAATTGTATTAATCCATTTGGGGAAAATGGGTCGTTATATCAGCAAAACAACAACAAAGGAACACAGAAGAAGTAGTAAATAACAATAAAAGTAGATGGCATGAAGGGTATATGAATATGCAAAATTCGACCAGATTATGAATAATATTTCAAGTCATTGTTTATTTTCGGTTAATTAAAACGTCTGTTGTTGTTGTTGTTGCAAACTCTGGTCAGCTGCATGGATGTCTGATGTGCAACACGCCCATCCTTCCGCCACCCCAACCCTCTTCTGCCTCACTACATAGACGGCACACACCATCCAGCATTGGCGCTGGATGTGAATTGTGAGGTGTGGAATTGTCCAAGACCGACGCAGCTCCTTGAGATAGCGGGCTGTGAACATACAGGATGTGTGTGTGTGTGTGTGTGTGTGTGTGTGTGTGTGTGTGTGTGTGTGTGTGTGTGTGTGTGTGTGCTTCACGTAAAATGTTCTGGCTGACTCAGGAATCGTGCTTCTGCAACAACACGTGTAAATGTCTCTGTGGATCTATGGTGAGGGGGTGTTTGAGGTCGCAGAAGTTCACAGAGCAGCTGACGCTCACACTTCTCACACACACACACACACACACACACACACTGATTAGAACTGGTTAATTTGACTTCCTGTCGGGATTTAAAAATCCTGCAACTGAACTGGACATGTTAATGTCACCAGTATAAATGCCCCTAAACAATGCCATTTAACAGTTTTCAACAATACACTAGTTTTTACTGTACTCTGGCATGTATTCTTTGGGTTTGTGTAACTCTGCAGTCAGTCACCAGTATTTACAGTGCCCTGATTGGTGGAAAAGCATAATTTAAATTGTTTATACCATGTTGTCAGAGCCAAAGGCCAAAACCTCTGCGGGACAGAAACTGAAGCCACGCAATAACGGATAAAAGATAGACTCAATGGAGACACAATATTCACATGCATTAGGCTAGCAGACTACAACACCTTCATGGTGTGTGTGTGTGTGTGTGTGTGTGTGTCTACATGTGTGTATACTATGAATCATGGTGTATGGACATGTGTTTACAGTGAAGCTGGGTTATCTGTCTCCATTACACCACCCCGGCTCAGCCTCCCAGGGCCATTATCTACTCAGACCTGCCTAAACACACACACACCCAGAAGCCCCACATGTGTAAAGGCAAGACCCTTTACATAAGGCCAATGGCGTGAGCACATAATGGGCCTTTCTGGGGGTCTTGACACAATCCAACACCCAAACAGAGAAGGTCCCAGAGAAAGCCCTGTTTCCTTCATCCACTGCTTTTCTTTCATCTGCATTAACATCAACACACATTCAGATACAGCTGTTCATCACCAACTTTCAACATCCAGAATCACTTAGTCCTAACTAATATTGACTGCTGTTGTTGTGGCTAACGTTTTGAAGCGGAGCCACAAAAATTTACATCCTCGTGCAGCGGTCCGATGTTGTGATGAAGCATAGAAACTAGTTCCTTATCAGTCTGTGCAAACAGCCTTCCAAATCTAGTTAATCCTGTGGGACACAGTGCACGTGTACCTATGCTGACTTTGTGATCAAGCGTACAAGCATTGACAGTTTGTTTATATATTAGCCATTAGGCATTCGTCGTGCCACCCATTTCGGACGCGTGCCGGGGGTTCCTTCCTGATCGCAGCAAAGGAAAACCCACCCCCAGATACTTTCACTTTAGAGATGTGATCTCGTTGTGATCGTCAATTGGTTCCAAGAGTTATTTCGTTAGAGAGGATTTGCAATTTCCCCACATCTCTCCCACCTGTGCTTTACTTTACTGAATATATTCTTCTTTCAATCAAAGTCCTCACTGAATTCTACACCACTGACACCAAACCCTGACACTCATAGCTGGCGTTTTTACAGAGATGAAAAAACTCTATAAAGTATGGGAACAGATTAGTGAATGTGCAGTTTGATAGAGGAATGAGTACTTTAATTAAAAGCAAAAGCAGCAAATCCTCACATTTGTGAAGCTGGAACCATGAAGTGATGTTTTTGCATGAGAATCGACTTAAACAATTGTCAAACCAGTTGGCAAATCATTTTCTGACAATCGACAAATGGATCAATTGACTAATCATTTCAGATATACAGTATATACTGTTATGTAGTTTAATTGAATTAAAAACATAATATATGATGTTTCATATGTTTTGTTTGTAAAATATTAACTTAACTAAAGTAACTAAAGCTGTCAAATAATTGTAGTGAAGTAAAACGCACAATATTTCCCTGAGTAGTAGTAGAAAGTGGCATGAAGACTAGAAGTAAGAGTACCTCAAATTTGTACTTATAAATGAATACAAACATTAAATTCGAAATAAAATGAGATATATTGTATATTTCACCACTGTTAAGCTGCCAACTGCATTTACAAGTATACATGTGACTAAGTAGAAAATGATATCTTGGTTTTGCATTTGGGGTGTCGTAAATGGAATTTAGTCAAAACTAAAATTAACTGGACACTAATTCCTGAAACATTTCAAAGATAAGCTAATGAAGGATTCTTGGTGATGCTGCTGTCAAGAAACGTACGGTTCTTTAATCAGTTCTGAAAAATCGGGTCAAAATAGGCGTGTTTAGTTCAACCATGAACATAGAAAATGTGCTTTATCTTCATGTGATGGCATTTATTCAGGGTAAACGGATCTTAGCAAGGGAGCACCTCAGGCTGCTCTTGTTCTTGGCATTTCAAGACTTCATGGTGTTTCCCATTTTTCACATCTCAAGCAGTCAAATAAAATCATGTGGGGTGGAAAGAAAAATCATTAAGCACACCAGTACAACAGATATCCTGTTGATAGAGTCCTACTTTTACTACAAGCTGACATTAACTAACTGCAACACTGAACCAGTGTCTCATAGAGGATATCTTTTGGCACAAAAATGTCCAAAATTGAACAAATATTGTCCATGGGCAGTTTCAAATCCAAAAATATTCATGATCACCCTTCTAAAAGTCATATTGTTTGAACTCCTGCCTGTGTGGTAAGTGTGTGGGTGTGTAAACATTGTGGTAACCCCCGGCCAGGTACTGTCTGGTCTGGAATATGAGGTGGTACCACCAGTCTCCCGCTGCCTTTTAATTACGAGTGGAGGTGGGGGGAGCCATTTTAATGAAAATGGGCCACGTCATAAAAGCAGATTTGACCAGGTTCATCCACAGTTCAGGCTCAAGGACAGTAAACACACAGATAATATGGACCGTACCATTCACAAGTGCAAACACACTAGATAAGATTAGATTGCCTGAAACTGCTGGGATCCCGGTGGGGGGAGTGGGCGAGTGTAGCATCAAATACTAAGGTGCATTGAAGAAATACAAATTACAGGGGGCAGATTTAAGCATAATTTCCACACCATGTGCTCAGTAGAAATCTACAGAATGAAGTGAAAGAAGCCAATAAAAAGGGTATGAAGATGTGTACATCTCGATACGGTATACATTTTAAAGATTTCTACCTTTTTGAAAGACTATTTTTTTGGGCATCTGCATTTCATGGATAGAGACAGATGAGAGAGACAGCAATCAATCCCAGGCCGCTGCAGTAAGGACCTTTGTGCATGGGACACCCGCTCTACCAGGTGGGCTACCAGGGCACCTCAAGATTTCTACCTTTTCAACCTAACCTTTTGGACCTTTATTAGTCCAGGGAAGTTTTGCTCAGATCAATGATCTCTTTCATTGCCCTGTTGCCCAGTACAAACACAGTCCGATATGTTGGCCACTGAGAAGCTCCACCGGAGAGGCTGCTTTGCTCGAGGGCACAACAGTGGTAGACAGTTGTAAAGGGAGGGGGCAAGTACGCTGTTTCGCTTTCCTCACCTCACCCAGGTTTATTCTGCCTGTACTGGGATCAAACAGGCAACTTTTCGGTCTCACTTCGCATGTTAGACAGCGTTCTTCACCACCGTCATCGAAACAGCAAATGAGAGAATATCTTTTGGATATCTCCCCAGTACAGTCCCATGCACTTGGAGAATCTATGACGAGGCCTAACACCTTACTAAGACACTTTACGTTGGTTTGTCCTTTCATTTGTCACCCATCTACTGGCAGAACATTCACAACGTGCAGGTAACCAAACTATACAGACACAAACAAACTATTTTTGGTGAGTGAAAACAGCCAACAGCATCCTGAATGCCGCACACCAGCGAGTGTGATTATGGCCTTGTGTATAGTACTCTCAAAAAGATCAAGATGGAATGGATGGAAGGATGGAGAGACGTGGGATGGACTGTGACAGCCAGAGTTCAGCCACCGACTAATTTTAACATCCATCCATCCCCATCCCTCCCTTCCATTAGCTCTGTGATGGAGGGAGGGAAGGAAGGGAGCCTAATCGGTGGGAAGCTGCCCAGAAGCCCCTGACCTGAGGCAGGATGAGGGCTACAGTGTGTGTGAGCGTGTGTGTCCAGAGGGGGTTGGAGGAGAAGGCAGCATCCTGGCAGGACATTAGGGATTCAGTTCCCAGCAGCGCTCGCTACTCTCCTGCTCAGGCTCCATAAGTCTCTCCCTGCTCGGTCAGTGCTGCCTTCCTCTGGGGGATTCCCACTTTTTCCCAAGGCTATGCCCAGCTAGCTCTGACTCTCTCTCCTTGCCAAATGACCCAGAGTTCGGCCACTTGCTTCCCTTATCTGTCCTTTCCCAGGGCTGTGGTACTCTATCCATGTCCCCGTCCCTGTCTGTCACCCTCTCTGTCGTCTGATGTACAGTAGTCGCTGCATCTACAAGGTCCGCGTAATGACGGCCTGTCTCACTGAAATTAGCAACCGCACACGCTGCTGCATGTGAGACAGTGTAAGGCCGTGCAGATAAGCACGCACGTGTATACGCGCACTATAGTCTGAGATCTGAGGGTAACATTGGCTTTTTTATCAATCATGAACCAGATAAATTCGACATGAGCGAGACGAAGGGACACAGCAGAAATGGCATTCGCATTTAGAATCATAGACATTGAAGTGTGCGTTTGTGTCCCTGTTGGGTGCCCTGTGCTGCTGCTTAGCAATGGGAATGTGCTACCATCTTACACAGGTACAGGATGAGCTTCGCCCCCAGCGCACTGCCAGAAAAAAAAAAAAACAATGCTATGTGGACGCAGGCCCTAACCTGTTGCGTGCAGAGGTGATACTATGATCGAAACATAGCACACATGCTCTGCGTCGACTGCGAAAGTTTGATTTTATATTTGTCCTTGGAAATAGTAGTTTGACCACTGAGGTCCACTTAATCTCTTTTCAACAGTCTTCATAGTGGAAGGAGTTTGCTCAATTAAGAACACTAAAGACTGTCATGCGATTGGACCTTGAGTAGAGATTTCTATTGTCAAATGTTAAATATTAGTAATTATAACTTTATAATTTATAATTATAAGTGGCTGAAAGTGAATTGTGCCATTGAAGTTCAATTATGAAGCACACTGTGGTACGTGACAGTTGCCGTCAATGTTCCCTGTACCAAGGTTATACTATATTTATACCATGGCCAGGGACCATGGTATAATTGGGGGGGAAAAAAAGAAGCCCCATCATGCCACAATGATTTGATAATGATACCATTTATGCCGCAGAATGAGAGAATGAGGGGGGAAAAAAAAAAGAGGGGACGCGCACTGGAGAGGTGGCGGGGGGTTCTGACAGTGGCACAGTGCTATGATGGTTAAGTTCCCATGCTAGCTTGTGTTTACCCTGGGCTATTTCTGCACCCTCACACATACACACAGTTTGCCCTATCCTACCCCCTCCTTGTAATTTCTCATCCCTCCCCTCCCTCCCCTCCCTCCTCCTCCTCCTCCTCCTCTCATCCCCCCTTTTCTTTCCCCTCTAGAGTCCGTGAGGGTTATGTGAACGGCCAGGGAGGAGGGCTGAGAAAAGGACGAAAGGAGTGTGAAAGAGGAGAGAGATGTTGTGGGGGTCATCGCTGAGTCATCATATTGCTTGGTAAGGCTGGCTGCAGGGTCCGTGTGTGTGTGTGTGTGTGTGTGTGTGTGTGTGTTCAGTTGCTTTCCTAAAAGTGTGTGCATATGTCAGAGTGGGTGGTGAAGTTTGCACATTCCAGTGAACAAGTGTACTTATGTGTGTGTGTGTGTGTGGGGTTTTTAGATGTGTCATGGTACATCCTGTATGTCTTATTTTCAGCCTGGCCGTCGAACACAAAAATCTCTCTCTGATTTTTTTCACAAGCAGCCATTAGCTTCTAAGCTGCTCATATACTTCTCACACATATACTACTGACTTTCTGCCTGGATTATGCTCACGAGCAACACTCTGGGACATGTTTGGACTCGAAGGTGGACATACAAAGCAACCTTGACAATGGAGTCTGGGGTTTATGTCCTGTGTTCCACCTGTTGTTAGGGTTAGAGCATTTTTTAGGAACAGGAATGAAGTATTGCGCAAATTGTGTTCGACAAGTGGCTTAATCGGACACACGCAGGGCCCTCCATCCCCAAATCAGAGAGCGGAGCAGCACCCAACGAGTGAGAACCTTCAGCAAGATGACACGAAACATTTGAGAGGACTTCTCCCGTGCCTCAAACTATGAAACAACGCGCAGACGTGGTTTTAACTTCCCTGCATCAGGATAGCACGATAAAAACGGTGTACGCTCCCATACAACACCACAGAAGCAAGAGGACACTCTGAAAACCAGAGCCTCAAATGGTTCTGCACGGCTGAAGGGACCTCAAAGATAGTGTGCTTTTCAGAGTTATAGTTGTTCCACTAAAAACATTATCACATAATATACTGTATATGAAGTCAGAAACATCAGGAACTCATACCTCCACTTACTACCAGAGGTCAAGAAGGTACTTCCATGCTCAAATCAGAAAAGAACAAACGCCTTGAAGTTTTGTGAAGCTCTGTGTTCTGTTTTAAATCAGACATCCATGGTGAGAAATCTTGTTTTAACCCTAACCTGATAAAAGAGTGATATACTGTATTCTCAGGAAGTAAGAATTTCAAGACCACAGAGAAAACCTTCAACCCTAGTTCAGCATTAAAAATAGTGTTGGCAGTGAACAGTTTGCACAACCATTCAATATGAACATTTCTTGTTTTTTGTTTTTTTATTGATAAAACACAAACCAGGAATTAGATTTCCTGCAAAACACATTTGTGAATTTAAATTAGCTGTGAATTCACTTAATTTTAAGAGGCAAGATTGGCTCCATCCAAGTGGCCCGGCTGTTCCAAACATCCCTCTTTTACTGCCTTTCCTGAAACGCTATCGTCCCCATCACATCCCTGTCCTCTTTCTCTCAGCCTCTTTTCCTTTCATCTCTTCGCCTTCTCCTCCTCCTCCTCCTCCTCCTCCTCCTCTCCGCCTGCCCAAATATATGTGTGGCCTGGCTTTGCCTCTCAACAGTAACTCAACCCATAAACAAACTGCCTTACATGCTGTAATCACAAACCCCAAACTGCCAGACATTAAAAGGGCCACGTTTCATACCGCTACAAAAAAAAGCAGGGAGAGAGAGAGAGAGAGAGAGGAGGGAAAAAAAAAAAAAAAAGAAGAGAGGGAGCTCCGATGTTTGAGCTTCCTCCTCTTAACAGATGCGGCGTGTAGTATCAGTTTGCTCAAGTGCGACTGGGAGGAGAGATAGATAGCGATGGAAGAGGAGCATATCTTTGAGGAGTTCCACATTGCCCTGTGCTGATCAAAGTGCTCTGCAGCCTTTGTGGCTAATTGCGGGGATTATCTGTAAGTGCTTGGAAAAGACCGGCCTGGTTTTATGGGGTCGGTGTCTCTCTCACACACACACACACACACACACACACACACACACACACTCATATGCACACAAACTCACGCGCAGAGTCTCTGTATACTCTACTGCGTCCAGTAATCGCAGAGGAAACGCACAACTGACCTGAGATGAATAATTCAACTTTCTGTGTATTCGTGGAGTGAGACAATGGTAGAATATGGGACGTGGGGCAGACTGAAGAATGAAATACCGGTTTAAAAATGGGAAGTGATCCAGGAGACATGAAAAATCAGACACGAGACGCGCACACGCACACACACACACACACACACACACACACACAGGCAGACATATCCTGTCGTCTTGATCCAGTTTCAAGGACAGTGGCGAGACTGGGAGGTTTGGAGTGCCAAACGACTTGTCAGTGTCAGTTGTAAAGCTGCCTCCCCTAAAGCCACTTCCCCCAGCACACACACACACACACACACACACACAGACACACACACACACACACAGACACACACTCGAAACTGTGGTCAGCTGAGCGGATCCTAAGTTAGGTCAGGAGTAGTTTGGAAACACACGCACACAGCTCACAAAGAGACTTTCTTTCTAGGGTTTATGAGTCTTCTCTATAGTTTGCCTGACCACAAACACACACGCTCTCTCACACACACACGCCTACATTTACACATAGGCAGACGTACAAAAAAACTCACACAAAGCTGATATAGCGGATATGGTTTTGTGAGGGGGAGAAGGGTGTATGGTCGGCGTCAGGTCCAAGCAATTATCCAAGCGTCCAAACCTCTTTCAGGCAGCCACGACGGAGCCAGACAGAGCTCACACACGCACACACACACACACACACACCAACACAACTCTCAACTCCAACCTAGGGATTTGCCCAGGATAATTCCACTTCTATTCACCATGAGAGGTTTTACAAGGTTAGGTCCAAAATCTCTGAGCCACTACTAACTACAAGCGGACTACCAGCTGGCCCTTGGCCTCCAGTCTGAAAGCTCAAGTGCTTGATTCTGGCCCGCTGAATGGCCTTTTGGGCTTGCGGCCCCGAAGACCTTCCCAATCAGACGAGCAGGGAAGACAATGGCAAGCAGCTAATCTTGTCTTTATGCAGCCTTTGTCTGTGAGTGGGGGGCACTTGCAGAGGCGGTGCTCAGGTAAGGCAGTGTGTCAAAGGTTAAGCTGGGAGATTCAGACTTGCACACACAAGTTAATTAAAGTTTGTCTAAGGGGGTGAGAGTGTGTCTCGAGGAGGCCGCTAGTGTCTGAGGGCTCGCCTGAGAAAGGAATGCCATCGACTTCAAAGTTGGCGGACTGCCGCCGAGTTGTTTTCAGAAAGTGCTCGCTCGGATAAGACTGGAGCAGACATCTGACCGATTAATGAACAATGTTCTACTACTCTGCATAGAGAGGCAGCACAGGTGGAAGTGGGTATTTTGGTTAGACTGGTCAATGTTAGGACACTAGAAAACACAATTACACCCAATGTGTCAAGTAAAACAAGGACAAAATGAACACAGTTTATTAATCGTTTTCATAATTTCTCAAGCAAAAATGCCAACTTTCACTGGTTCCAGCTTCTCAAATACGGGTTTTTCTTTGTCCTATATGATAGTAAACTCAATATGTTTGCGTTTGAGTGACTGACTGAATAAAACAAGACATTTGAATACATCTCCTTGGGTTATTGGAAATTCTAATGAGAGATTGGGGCCAATCCAGCCATTTTTTGAGCTATGAAGCCAGATTTTGGTTGCTGGATGTCATCCGTTAAAAAATTGCTCCACAGTTGTGAGTGAGGGACCCGCAGAGCCAAAAATATAGAAACACAAACTGGCAGCGGTGTCAATGAATGATATTACAACTAGTGATGCCTACAGAGGCGCTATATGTCTAAAACATCTGCTTCAGTGACATTTTGCAGGTGGACTTCACTCCTGCTGCTGTTGTTTGAAAATTGTACATGTTGTAGTGTTTTGTTCATAAATTCTGTCCAGACGTTCTTGCCACAACAGATCCACACTGACAGTCTTTCTTAGAAAATATCACTGGACATACTGTGGGACAATAAACACCATAGTAAGGACGGGATGAAGAGGAGCCGCTCCTGCACGTACAATCAGGAACCTGGTCAATGTTAAGAATCATGCAAGGATATGAATAATCAGCTTACTTGTGTTCCATGTAAACATCATATCCTGAATATAAAAATAAAAAAAACAACTTTTGTTTGATGGCACTTTCAGTCTTTTCAACACCGTGGGTTTGAGTTCGAAACTAGGTTGGGTCACTTGAAAAGGAATCTGAACAAAAGAGTGAATGAAGAAACAGACAGCAGACGTGTAGAAGAGGAAGGAAATAACCTCGGGAGGAATATAAAAAGAGAGTAGTCTGGAGAAAGGGATGGAGAGGAAGGAAGGAGGAAGATGAGGAGAGAAGACGAGCAGACAGTGTCCTTTATGTATTGGCTGAGTGTCTCCTAGGGCTTTTGTAATGCTTTATACAGACCCACTTTCCAAGGTCGTCGTACGGCTGCCTGTCCAGCTGTTTTCATATTCAGTTTCGGCCTTGTTTCTCTTCCTCCTGTGTGATTTTTTTTTTTTTTATCTGTGACTGAAGGGCAGATTATTACCAAGGGGGGGGGGGGGGGGGGGGGGGCAACAGATTACCCACATGAAAAAGACAACAAAATAGACAAAATAAATGAGAGGCGGCCAAGATTTTAATCCTGATTAGGAAGGGGGGGGGGTTGAGTTATCTTTGAGTTATCATCTGCAAACTGAAAAAAAAAAAAAAGAAATGCTCCTGACACACAGAGCATCCCATGATGTCACTGAGGGTGAAAGTCTCTCCAGAGGTACGAAATGAGGTGGTGGCAAAGTCAAGTAGCCTGGACAGGCGGTCTTCAGAGCCAGGCCGGATGGTTGATCGGCTTTCCCCTCCAAACCGGAGGTCTGCCCGTGGCGCTAACGGCAGGGTTAATGAGGAGCGGTGTTAGCTTAGCAGGAGGCGCTAACAGGAGGCCCAACAGGAAAGCCCACAGGAAAGCTTATTGGCTGCACAGGAATGGCCTACTGCCACAGTCTGACACGCTGTGTCAATGCCGCATTTACGGCCGCCATTTGATCCCGGCACAGATGCCGTGTTTCCATGTTGGCCAAACATGTTCATTCTCATACAAGCAACAAAGCTGCCGAAACACGATGTTTCCTCTTGCACTCGACATTAGTCCCACGCGACCAAAAAACTTCCCAGCAGGTGAGCTGCTGTTCTCGCCCTCAGCTTATTTGATGATTTTGAAACGATCTCACTCACTTATCCAATTAAAAATAAAAGCACATTGGTAAGAGACAGTGAAGTGAGTGGCCATGTGCTATCAGGTTGTTGTTGTTGTCTAATTTGCCTGTTTCTGCTATACATGCTGTCCAGTTCATATTGGACAGTATTGCAACACGTTCTATGTCCAATGTCAAGTGTCTTTTATGTGGTGAGGGAGAAAGTAAAGGCCTCATGAGGACCCCAGTGGGCTACACAAAAAATATATTACCGGGGGAATTGAACGTTAAAATAATGTAATTGAATGTAATGTGGCAACAACTACAATATTGTGTCTGCCTATAAGGCTATCATCGCATGCCCCTGCTTTACTTTAAAATCAGTACAGAAACTTCAGAAAAATCACGCTACTGGCCTTAATGTTTGACATTTAAGCTCCGTTGAAACACTTTAGTGTTGAGCACCAAAGATCGCGACAAAGATGTCAAAAACCCCCCCAAAAAAAAAAGAAAAAGAAAAGAAAAGATCTCCTTACTTGTCCTGTCCAGTGCCTGTGGGAGATGAGCACTTATAGATTTGTCTTTGCTGTCAGAATGTCACGTACATGTGGCATGGATAACACAGGAATGACCCCGCAGTGACCCCTCCTACCATCTGCTTTGTCTGGGCTACGCTAGCCACTCAGCTCGCCTGCCTACACGGTTACTGACCCATTCCAAATGCCAAAAACAAGACAGATGCCCCTGATACCCCAACTTCAGCCCCCCCCCCCCCCCTCCTGACAGCATTTCAGCGCCTCTCCCTGTCGTCCAGACCAGACGCCCTGACCTCCTCCATCTTCCTCCTCTTCCACCGCCGCTAGGCTAGCAGCTAGCCTCAGTCAGAGACATATGCTATGTGATGACGGCAGGGATATATCAGTGCGCCACACACAGGTGGGGTTTACAGGTTGTGCACATGTAAAACGTGCAAGTGCGCACACACACACACACACACACACACACACACACACACACACACACACACAAGCTGCATGGTGTAGTGGGTATGGAAAACCATGAAACACTTAAGCTACATTCATAAAAGAACATGACATACAGAATGAAAGACCCTCCAACAGATAGAGACGTAAACCCATGCATGCATGCCCGCTCGTGCGTGCAGACACACACACACACACACACACACACACACACACACACACACACACAGGAGGCCGTGGTCCATCCTCTGACCGGTCGGTGACCTGACAGCCCAGCAGCTGCTGGCTGTTTGATGTTTCACTCCGAGGATCACATTTCATTTCCAGACTCCTCAGCCAATAGGAGAAAGACAGAAAGACAGAGACAGAGGGCGGCTCTTCATCCTCTTTTACCCTTTGCCATAGCGCCACGACCAGACACTACCAAGAACACCCTCGCAGCGTGTGCATATTAACCACAGAGCAAATGTGCTGCGCCGGAACTTATGTAAAGTTACTCCACACGTGCAGGTTGACAAACACACATGTTCCATATCTCTGCAGTTCACACTGCAATGCTGCTGTACAGCACCGACTGCGAGGCTAGTTCACAATGTCAAAATGCACTCACACATTAAGAAAGTCAACTGACAATGGCACATCAGAGGGAAGTGTGTGTGTGTGTGTGTGTGTGTGTCGCGCAGATGGAGACAAGCTGGACATTAGACCCTCTGGCCTGATGACATGAAGTCATCACATGAAAGCAGTGTTGAACACTGCCTTCAGAGACACACAGACGCTCGCATACAAGTTTGTTAAATCATCATATCCAAGCGTACACGAGCGAATGCCCATTTCAAACACACGCCAAATTAGCACATATGTCGTGTTTTAGTACTTTTACGTATATCTCAACTCAAGTTGGGTTTCCATCCATGTATTTCAAGTGAATTATGACATTACCGAGTTACGTTACCGACTGAACTGCGACGGCGCATTTCAATAATCACTCCTGCCTTTCGGTTGGCTGTGTTCCCCTTCTATCTCAGCCTTTTGAGACAAAGACAATGACTTTCAATCATGCACTGCACTTACGACCGTTTCTGAGGACGTCTTTCGAGATTTTGGCATCACCGCAATCCAACTTTTGAAACTAAAACAATCATCTGTAAAGCACCAAGGCTCCGTCGCATCACTTCCAACGCGTTTATACTCCAAACCTTTATAATAAGGAGAGACCCTCTTTGGAACAGCAAGCAAGGGGTTTATGGGAAATGTGGTTTCATTAGCAACCACAAGCACTAATAAAAACCACTGTGACATAGAGCCTCAGTGACACACAGTCCATGCTGTAATAACTCCTGCACAGACCCCTGTACACACGGGTAGATGTTAACATCGTGAGGACCCCTGTGGCTACACACAAAATAATGTAACTGAACGTGATGTTGTGTCTGCCGATGAGGTTCGCAATAGTTTAAAAACATTGACAGCACAGAAACTTCAGAAAAATCACGCTACCGACCTCAACGTTTGACATTTAAGCTCTGCTGAAACACTTCAGCGTTGGCTCAACTATGGTTTCGTTTGTGTTGGAGAAACGACGGCAGTTTGGCCAAGCAAAATGCTAAAAATGCTATATGTAGCACCTTGTGTATGAAAACACGGCTAACGTATAAGACGACGGCTGTTGTGGCTTCACTCGTGTCCTTGCCTTCCCCTCTGCTGTTCAGAGTGGATCTGGCCTCTTAGTGTGTGGCCACTCAAGAGTGAGAAGACGAAGAGAGACTGCCCCGGGCTAAAGGGCAGCTTTAGTCAGTTCACTCAGAATGAACACAAACACACACTCACACACACACGCACACATGTGAAGAGGGTCTCAAATAAGCATTTTTTTTTTTTACCAGGAATTCGAGAATAAGGAGGCTTCGGCGCCATGCGTGGCTGCTCATTCTCCACTGAATACACACACACACACACACACACACACACACACACACACACACGTGTAGACGCAATATACTTGAGAGGCAGTCACAGACATAAAAAAAAATAAATAAAAAAATGCGCACACCCTTTTACACACATTCCACAATCACATAACAACAACTTATCCTGACCCTTTTTCTGCTGAACAGTTGTGTACAGCACGGTGCATTCCTTCGTTCCTGTTAGAAAGTGGGATAATCGCTCTTTGTTTGACGCGAAGGAGCTAACCGGTGGGCCTGACATGTAAGCTTATTACCTCCTTTAGCCTTCAGCCAACGCCGCGTACAGTACGGCTTTTCAACACTGAAGCTGCTCACTGAAGGTGTTCTGTCACACTGTGTGTGGGAGGACGGGGGTGTTGTCGCTAGGCAAGCCAGGTAGTTCCAGTGTTAGTTATGGTAATGAGGCCGTGGTGAGATACTTTACAAGGTTGTCGTAAATTTCACCAAAACGAAAGCAATTGAAGCCACTTTCATAACTTAACATTTCAATTTGTCACTTTCTGCGTAGGCCTGGGTGTCACTGGAAATGTGTCCGTACAGATTGCCAATATAACACCTGCGTTCTGGTACCGATACCAAACAATCCTTTTTTTTTTATTTATTTATTTTTTTAAACACATCATTCACAAGAGAATTAGACGAAATTTTTATGAAAGCCTTTTTTTGTTGAGGTGGTTAACTACCACGGCCACAACCAAGATTTATCCAAGTTAAATCTGTTCACATCTGCCTGTATCTTTGCATCTCTACCATTCGGTTTGAAAATACCTCAAGAATCTGACCAAGAATTCTACGTTCGACACTTGACCATTTATGATAGTGTGCGCTACGGACACATTCAGTCACTGCTACTAATACACAAATTGCACTGAGGTCCGATACCCAGACCTTTCCAATCAATGTCCTGAGGTTCATTTCGAACATTTGTTCATCTAAGTTGGTGAGGATGGAACAACCATCTCTTCCGCAGCACCCTTTTGTTGATTAGGCTTCTTTTTTTTTTGTCTGGAGATGACCTAAAATGGTCTGTATTAGATTCAAAAGCTTTTAAAGCCTTCTGAAAATATTCTGATTAATGATGTGTGTGTGTGTGTGTGTGTGTGTGTGTGTGTGTGTGTGTGAGCACAAGCATGTATAAGAGGCAATAAAGACAACCAAAGGTGCAGGCACACACACACACACACACACACACACACACACACACACACACACTATTAACGTAACACGGACATATTGCCTTGATAGTCTGTGACCTGTTCCTTTGGCATGGCTTACCCTTCTCAACACCCCCATAAACATGACAAGGCCTTGGGATCAAAGCTGTCTAGGCCCTTACATACAGACACAGACACCGACTCTCTCAACACACACACACACACACACACACACACACACAGATGCTGCTTTGACTCAGAGAAGGCTCTGTGTCTTTAACCATCATCAGTCTGATTAGAGCTGGTGGTTCAGGAGTGTTTCCACATCACACAGCCCTTCTTGGCAGTACACGGCTTCGCTAAGAGGCACTAAAGGCCACAAGCTTTTCACCTGATTGCCACTGAGGGAAAACACTTTTGTGAAGATTAGCGTCTTTGTCCCAGTTCTATGAATCCAGAGCAGCTCCGCTGTGGCTCTGAAAGGAACAGCAAAAGGAATTGTCTCGTTTTCACAGCACTGCTAAATGTCCCTTGGGCCAGCCAATTGCAAAAATGTGACATTCCCATAATTTGGTGGAACAGACAGAGAAGCTAAAGCTGATTTCCTTTACTGGCTCCAGAGGCTAGTAATAATACATGTTAATACAGTAATACATGTAAATATTACAGTCTAAACTTTTCTAGAAACGATGTAGTGGAGAGTTTGTTGATGTGGTACAATATAAAGCATTGACATGAGAATGGGAACATTAATCACACATTTTCCTATATGTCTATTACTGAAAGTGTCCTGTACTAGCCAATGTCACATACAAACATACAGTAGACTTTATTATTTTTAGTTCTACTGATATAATGTACAGTAACCTATTTTGATGGTAGGATCGGAAAAACAATCACATGATATTGGTAAAGTATATGTATACACGGAGCCAACTTGGGCTGTCTGAGGAGGTGTGAAATAAGGGGAAGGGGGGGGGGGGGGGATGTAGATTTGGCACTTAAGCAGTGGGCAAGGCGTAATGGAGAAGACAGGCTACCTGAGTGCGAGTCCTCCTGTGAAAGCCATTAGCCCATACTGCAGCGCTCCACGGCAAGCCATTCTCAGCTTTGCGTGCAAACTCGTGTGTGTGTGTGTGTGTGTGTGTGTGTGTGTGTGTGTTTGCGAGAGCGTGCATGAGAGTGCTTTTACAGCCCCTGCTTACCAGTGAACCAGCTCAGCTGTATGGCTGTGTTTGCCATAAGACTGAGAGCGTGAGTCTTTTGGACATGACCAACATCTGACCTTGAACTTCTGAACTTCTTTCCTTTGAGATTATTTCGAGTAAAACGGAGACTTTTTTTTTTCGAAGAAACAAAAGATTTTTTCTGCACATGTTAACAAACTCAGGTGGGAAGAGAATGAAATCAAATCCTCCCAGACTACAAGACCGCTACCCTGTACCTCATGGATAAGAAAGTCTGTTCATTTTTTGAAAGAGCAGTGATGTCGCTGCACAACAGTTTGTTGATCAATTACGTAATTACACTCAAAGGCCTGACAGAGCAAAAAAATTAACCCAAAAAGGAAAGGCTGTTTCGGTCAACTGCATTGGTTCTGAACTACTTATCCTCCGGTCTATTCAGATCAGGCCTCTTATGAAAATGAATTTATGCACATCAGGTTTGGGTAGGCTTTCCACAGGTCCAGCTTGGATCAGGTCCCAAATTTTGGAGCCTCTAATTTGTACAGCACCTTTCTAGAGCAGACATCGATGAAGTGCTTCATCATAATACACATTTCACACAAATTTCATTAAATAGAAATGAAACGAAATGACACAACACAGAGCACACTAAACTCACAAAAACACAGTGAAGGGTTTACAGACCGACAAAACAAATATACAGAATAAAGTAAATCCTGTATATAAGAAACACACACACAAAAAGCTTTAAAGGTGGACCAGGTCTTCCTAAAGTCATCTAAATTGTCCTTCAAAGCGAATTGTTGTACTGTAGGGGTTCAGGTGTTTTCAAATGCTGGAGCAGAACTTTCTTTACTGTTACTGTGACATTTCAGGTGTGCCCACTTTCAGTTTTGTGTTTCCCCAATAAAGTGGTTTAGAGAATCTGGCTAAACTCTTGGCTTGCTTACAACTGATCTTCTGACTGCACATATTATGTCCCTTCGGACTTTGTCGCACTGATGTTGCCAAGTTCCCAGCAATAGCTTTAGAGAGTAGAATGTTATCTCAACTGATAGAAATGATGACCAAAAACTACTACTAAGGACATATTTGGCATGGCCATTGTTAGTTTTAAAGACACCAGATACAGGCACAAGCTACCACAACCAACGGTACAAGAGAAAATGAAGCCAGTACATGTATTAAAGCAAATACAGACAACAAGGGACACATGCACAGTGGAACACACACACACTCTGAGGCTGTGGACAGGTCCAGCAACACCTCTGAGACTGTAATCCCACCTCCTCTTCAAGTGTGATGCCACTTGGGTAAAGGGTGAGAAAGGAGGAGGTGGAGATGCTATAGAGCTAAGTGCCTAGGTGTTAGCTCTCTGCCCGAAGACATAAAGTAGCACTCTGGGATTCTGGGACTCCAACTCCCAAGTGCTTCTGACACAAAATGGACACCTCAGTCTCAGAATGCCACTCCACATTTAGAGGGAAAAAGGTCAGCCATCGCTGTTTTCTGTCATAGAAAAATCCTAGCTTGATACAGGAATTCTTCTTCTTCTATGCGTATCTTGGTAGTGTTTTTGGAATCATCCTCTTCAGTTATAGTGGTTGCCAATTGCTTGTCTCACTTCAGCTCTATCAAGTATCCTTCGCCGTAAACCAAACATAGATTTTTAAGATGGTGGTGAGTGGTAGAACCAAATCCAGGCTTGAACAAACCTCTTCAGAAACTTATGGGTGACTTGTAGCAGTAGGGTATATGCCAACTTTTGCAACTCACCCATGTAGCGCCACTTGGCACCTTTTGAGTCTTTGAGCCATGTTAGGTTCATTGAGGTTCAATTCACAATGACGAGCATCCTGTCACTTCTTATTTTTCAAATGATATTTATAATATGCCATTCTGTCAGCAAAGAGTCCCCAAACTATTGAAACAATCCACAATAGTTCCCATTGCAAAAAAGTAGCCGTCCTAAGACTTTGAATGACCATAGGCCTCTGGCCTCACTAGTTATGAAGTCATTTGAAAAGTTGATTAAAAAGTACCGTTTGCATTTCAAACCAAAAGGGGGGTTCAGGAGGGGGATGCAACTATAACTCTGCTTCATTTATAAGCACTTAGAGGGTAGTAAGAAGCATGAGCGGCTGCTGTTCATGGACTTCTCATCAGCTGTCAACACCATACAGCCTCACCTGCTGGTTCAGAAGCTTACTGAGCGTTTTAGGTTGGACACTGACATTGTTGGCTGGATCTTGGACTTCCTCACCAACAGATCTCAGAGGGTGTGAGTGAATGGACATTTCTCTGGGCTAACTTCAACATCAACCGGCTCTCTTCCAGGGTTGTGTCCTCTCTCCTCTCCTATACATCCTGTACACTAATGACCGCCACAGTAAGCCTGAAGAACATCCCATTGTTAAGTTTGCAGATGATACGGTTATACTGAGCCTGCTGAAGGAGGCTGAAATGTTCCATGGCCGTGTCATAGATTATTTTTCTAAATGGTGTCAAGAAGCCTTTTTGGAATTAAATGTGACAAAGACCAAGGAAATGTGTATTGACTCCAACTCTGTCAACACTAAGATTAATGGTCAGGTTGTAGAAATCGTTGAGTCTTTAAGTACTTGGGCATTAAAACTGATATAAGCTGAGCTTTGATTGTAACACCAACATGCTGTCTTAAAACCAGCAGCACCTTTTTAGTCTGAGGAGGCTGGCTAAGTTCGGTGTTGACAGGTCCCTGATGACTTTGTTTCACAGGTCTTTCATTGAGTCAATTACTACATATCATTTTATCTCTCTGTATGCTTCCCTCAATCTTAATGCATTAACAAAGGTGATCGAGGTCTGTAGCAGTATCACAGGTACTCAGAAAAGTCTGCCTGACTCACATAACAGACGGCTGTTAAAGAAAGCAGAATCCATCCTGCCCGACAGGTACCACCCCCTCAACCTGGAGTTTCAGATCTTGCCTTCGGGTTCCCACTTCAAATACCCACTAGCCAAAACCAACACATATAAACACTCCCTCATACCCTCAGCCATTTCACTGCTAAACTCCAATAGTAACAGGTAATATCAGTTCGACCACCCAACTATGCTTGGTAAATATTGCTTTAATCTTAGTAGTACTTACTTTATTATATGTTGTATTTAATTGCCTTGTGTGTTTTTTGATATTATGTGATATTGTGTGTTATTATTGTTTTTACTGCCGCACAACGAATTGCCCCTCTGAGGACAAACAAAGCTCTACTTGACTTGATTTGACTTCTGCAGTCTGCAAACAGGGGATGACAGGAAAGGGACTGCACCCTGTATTATGAATCATTTGTTGGTTAGGAGGGCACCCTCCTTACAGAAGGAGGGCATCCATCAATGGCTTCTTGTTTTAGAAGCTTTCTCAATAGCTTATCATTTCATCAAAACACTTCCTTGTAGCCACTCATCTTAATGCTGCATTCTCCCCCCCCCACAATCCTGGACTTTTTTCTCCCCCACAGCTAATGCTGTGGCTGGATCCATTAGCTCACTAGCGCTAATGCTGAAGATTAATGGAGGATCAGAGTCACAGGGTAAGCGAAGGCCAGGCAACATACACACACCTTATCCCACTGGCACCCACTGAGCTAGTTAGGGTGGCCCTCGTGATAATCAACACAGTCTTGGCTTTACCTAACACACACACACACACTCCCACTTCATTGGTGCTGTAAATCTGGCCAGCAGGCCATGGAGGGCCAGCAGGGAGTTAATGGCTGCCTCGTAAAACCCTGAGGAGGAAGGTCAGGACTGCAGCCGAGATGCCTGATGCCCTAAATGAGAAGCATGTGGGCGGGGTCAGGAGGACAGGGTGCGGCAGGGGTGAAGGTGCTCCCATGCGTATCCAACACTTCCATCTGGGGGGAGGGGTGACATTTTGCATTCATGTTTTATGGGAATGAGCCACGGAACACCTTGACAGCTAGGAGCAACAACTGTGGTCATGTATCTGATCTCCATGATCACTGACATTTTCATTGGAACTTGCTCCTTATCAAGTTTTGTAAACTTTTAAACATGTGTATCTAGCAATGATACATCAATCTTTTACAGAAAGCTATTAATCCCAAAGTCGACCACAAAACAGGAGCTGTTTCCCGCTGCGGTATTTGTTAAGTTGTGTTCAGAAGGAATATTAAAATGGACATATTTGACTGACCTTGGACAAAAATTGGGGAAAAAAATTTGCTAGCAAAATATTTTGAAATATTTAAACACTGAAAACATAATTTTGATAACTAGCCAAGCTCGGTGAGAGAGCTCTGCTGGCCTATCAGAGATAAAAAAAAAAACTGGTCAGGTGACATGCTCTCAGCCCAAAGCATTTTCAGAACAATGGTGGAAGGGATGGGGTCGTGTAACAGCTGTGACTCAACTGTCAAAAATACTAGTAGCTGGTGGATATTACCTCCTCTTTTCATTAAATAGGGGCCTAAATGGCAGCAGAATATTTCATTTGATTCATTTCACTTCTGTAACTGTAACGTTGGCCAGTGTTTCCCAATACCATCTTCACCCATAGTCATTGCTCACTTCCAGGAAATCTGAAATTTGCTATGTATCATCACCTTACAAATTTAGGAATGACGCAAAATTTCATGATCACCTGAGTTGGCAAGGTCTGGGTCTGGTCATGTCATTTGACATGTTTTTGGTACTACTGACAATATAATTTCTGAGTACCAATACAAAAAAATACTAAATTCATAATTCATATATGGACATATATTGTAACCCATGTCTTGGTTCAAGGACAATCTTTTGCATTGGATGTGAAAAGCCTCACGCGGTTGAAAGCTCCGTAAACTTTGAAACTACCTGAGTAATGAATACAGTGCTTAAACCGGACTACAAATCGGACGAGGCATTTGATGCTAACTTTCAATACATGACAAGATTTGATATTCTGCGATACAGACATATGTGGTCGGTACCAAAACGCATTTGAGGTTTGATACTCAGCCCTAGAGTTGGCTTGTAGTTTTGTACCAAACTATATTTTAAGTACGATTCATCATGTAGACAGCTGAAGTCGACTGCATTTTCTACAGTTACTTTTACATAGTTCTATTTATCACCTGAAAGTTGAGGTAAACAATAGTTTCAAGAAGGGCAACCTTACAAAATGTGGATGTAGGATCCTCTAAATTTAACCAGATGACCTTCCTCCCCTCCAATTAGATAGTTTGGTCAGTCAAACTGTGCCCAGCTTTCTAGGAGGCCTATCACTGTCACTGTAAAGCTGTGTAACTTTACCGAGGTCCATGTGGCCCCAGGGGCTCTTGCCTTATCAGCCGAAAGGCCCTTGCTGCTTTAACACCAGCCTCTGTCATACACAGCTCTTCAGTTCAAAGACAACACTGCATGGGAGATCAAAGCATGGCCAATCTGGCATGCACGCACACAAACACACGCGCTCGCCACACTAACACAAAGTACACATGATAACATGTCCATAATCTCTGTCACACGCTCGCAAACACACATCCAAACACACTGGCTCCGACCACACATGCCCCTGGCATTGATCAAAGGGAGGAATGTGATAGATAGAGGGGAGATAAAGTGGGGAGAGAGAGAGAGAGAGAGAAAGAAAGAGAGGGAGAAGGTGGTTGTCTCACTTCGGTAATCAGGCTGCTGTGTTTGGTAATAACCGGAGATAAGACTGGGACACACAGTCCCAGTGTACACACATCTAACAACATTCCGTGCGGTGCTGGAACAGTGGCTATACATTCAAGCACACCAAACACAAGTACAAAGCTGGACACATTTGTATGCTGTACTTGTCGGGACCTTTGAGTGTTATTTTCAAAATCGGGAAGGGATGAGCGACAATTTTTCCACACCACTTGAAAGGCTTGGTGAAAGGCGTTATCTTGATGATGTGCTGGTTCCAACAAGTCTTCCAAACTGAATGAAAATTGCCTTTAAATAGCACTCACTATAGCATTTTCTGATTGTCATGATCATTTCTCAATGCCTTCCATACCGCTGCCTGTCTTGGGAGGACAGTCTCAGAGGTTCACAGAGGCAAACTGTAGGAAAAACAATAGCACTGTATATAGCTGTTTCACAATAAAAGCCTGCCAGTAGCTCGCCAGTGGAAAGCTTTTAATGTGAAGCAGCAGCAGGGGAAAAGGTTCGGATTGCATCAACAGTAACTTAAAACTGCGAGTAAATCCCCAATGTGCAGACTCGGCGTGACATACATTTCATCATCAGCTCATGTCCACCAGGACCATTCGTGTGCAGCGCAAAATGTATGCTTGGACTGTACGGCTGTGTATGCAGTTAGCCAGCGGAGTATAGACGAATCCAAGAGTGTCAACTGCCCCACGTACGCGTACATTTTGGAGAATATCCAGCTCATAAACAGTGAGGCTGGTATCGCTCGGCTCAAAGTGGGAAAGAGAAAGCAGGACGGAAACTAAACTCCAAACTATACAGATAATACACAACAAGCACACATAAAAAAAAAGAAAAGAAAAAAAGAAGAAGTTTCAATCAGTTAGCACGGGACACGGCTTGGTTACAAGGGGGAGACCATCACGAGTTGGCCCTGGTTGAACTAGCAGGACAAGACAGCGAGGGGTTGCCGCCATTTTAAATGTGTGACCATGGTAACCACGGAAACTACAGCGAGGAGCCGGCATCTGCGTTTAGGCCCCTCCTCACCAGCGGAGAACAGAATCAGTGACAATGACAAACAGTTGTCAATTGTCAATCTGGGACAATAAACACGGTTTATTATACTAGTTAGCTAAAACCTGCTATATTAATCGTGTCATAGCGCTAACCATTTCATCCATTTGAAGCATTAACCCCACTCTATTCAGCCGTGTGATGAGAATATACTGGGTGGACTGTGGACAGTACACCCGTGGGGGTGGCGGCTGCGCTGCTGCTGCCAATTCAAAATACAGAACGCAGATGTTGTCGGGCTGCAGCCGCATACCATACCCTTTGAAAAATGCTTTTTGGCTGCGTCTATTCTCTCACCCTTACTCAAAGCTACATGCGACACTATACATAGAATGAAGGGGAACTTCACTGAAATGGACTCAGCGTGTAAACTTACTGCAGCCTTGCTTTATATTTGTTTACTTACCGAAACTCACACAGAAAGGTTACAGAGGTGACTGAACATAGTGAAATCAGATCAGAAACAGTGGTGATCAAGACTCGGAGAGTAAAAATAACAACTGTGGTCAAAGTGAAAAAGGCGACTGTGGGATGCCGAGGGCCCTGATTACACAGTGGTCTTGTGCACCGAGCTTTTAACTGGCAGACTGTGTGTGTGTGTGTTTTTATTTTTTCATTTTTGCTGCATTCAAAATGATGAGGATTAGGGCCACGTGAGAAAAACAATATTTCAAAGATTAAACCCAGAGTTCTGAGAAAGGAAAAGTCAGAATTTTGGAGAGTAAAGTCAGACTTCTGAGAATACAGTTTAAACTGTTAATGTCCTCGCTCTGGGAACTGAAATTGAAATGGGTCGATACTTACTTTATGAGAAAAGTCCATGAGTGTGATTCCTCTTGTGACTTCAGAAAACTGCTAAGGTCAGTGGGAACTGGAACATTTATTGTGACTCCCTTGAATCTAAGAGCAGTGTGCGACACCATGTTTTCTAATCATTTAAAAGATATGAAGCTCTTCTCCAACATATCTGCGGAAGAAATAAAAGGTGGCGTTTTTCCCAAGCTGTTAGATCCCAATCCTTTCCCCTTCTCCTCTTTTGTCCAGTTCTAACCCGTAAGGTCAGCGCACAGGAGCACTCACCTGCTGTGTAATACAGTGGCGTACCTAGATGCGTCCCCGTAATATCGAGACAAAGTCAGCGTCGGCTTGAACAATTCAGACATTAAGCTACCATTGTGTGCACCTTTCTACCTGTCTGCTGAGGTTGATCTTAGAACTAATCTCTCAATTTTATCTCCGCTCTTTCACGATGCCAGATTGATCTGAGGCTAAGTGTATACATCAAATTGGCTGGTGATAGCCAATGACAGCGAAATGTTCTGAACTCTCGCCAGTTTCTCTCAGCTGACCAAAGATTTCCAAGTGACTTAACGTCACAGGAAATAAATGACTGACTGTTGCTCGTGTTGTGGATGCATGGATTACCTTATCAAGGCAAATACCCAGGAAGGAGCAGGGAGAAAAAAAAACCCCATAAAGAATATGCAGACGAAGAGCTGAAACAATAAATAGAAAGTTATTTGGCAGCTATTTGCTGTTTTTCCTTTAGTCTCACACTAAAAGGAAAATATCTCTGGGTTTTGGACTTGACAAAACAAGCCCGACCAAGCAATGAATCAAGAAAATAATCTGCAGATCAATCAATATTGAACGTAACTGTTGCAGACCAACACATGCAACACATGTGATATTACAGAGCAGTAGCAGGCGGTCACACAGAGATTAGCTGTGCGAAGAGTTGGACCAGTTGGACGAGCAACCTCTGAGCCGCGGAGGTCGAAGCACTCGGTTAAGAATATGATTGAGTGTAGCAATCTCGTCCTATTCTTCTCATGATGATGCAATGGTTTATTATTATTCCTGTGAGGTTACCTTCATCTTCATAAGTGCGTACCTTGAAAACACAAGAGCGCACACACACACACACACACACACACACACACACACACACACACACACTCTCTCACAAACAAATAAAACTCAAGTGTCCTCATTTTCTCCATCTCAGCTCACACAAACGCGGCGCTTCTCCTCCTTCTATATTCCCCGTCCGTGGGAGCCTGAACTAATCTCCCATCTGCCCCAGCTCCTGGTACACAGACTGCTTTCATTCCTAACGAGGGCCTGATGAATTTTCTTAAAGGCGGTGATGGGCCAAATTGGAGCTGATATGTCCCATCCGGCAGGGTGGATGGGGCCTTGTCCTACCGCCATGTGACAGCCAAACCAGGCCAAAGTGAAAAAACCTATTAGCACTAACTGGTCAGTTTACTGTGTATTAGGGTTGCTTATTCCATTACCAAGCACGAACGTGTATGTGTGTTCTTGTTTGTGTGCGGTTGGAATAAGGGGTGGCCTTGAGGATGATATAACCCCTGAGGAGACAACTTCCCTGTAGACACTAAAATCTGTGAGGAACAGTTGTGGTTGTTGCCACGAAGAGACAATAGATGTATTGTCCTCCTAAAATGTGTGTGTGTGTGTGTGTGTGTGTGTGTGCGTATCCCTGTATGGTTCCCAGAAATGTGTGTGCATAATGTGTGAAGGGTAATTAAGTGTATAAATGTAGAATTTGTCTGAAAATGTGTATGTGTTAGGTCAGGGTGCACAAGCAAGGAGGTGTGTAACATGCGACCGTGTGTCTGTGTGTGTGTGTGTGTGTGTGTGTGTGTGACAGTGTAAGGTGAGGTAAAGAGGGCATCAGATGAGCTATCTGGGTGGGTTGTTCTGACACACACACACACACACACACACACACACAAGCCCAGTTAGAAGAGGGTAGGAGAGGGGGGCATGATGCGTCAAGCTGGAGCCACGACTCGGTTGTGTGTGTGTGTGTGTTGCGTGAGTGTGAGGGGGTTGATCCCATTGTGTGTGTCAACAAGCCGTCCCATTCAGCGCCTGTGTGGCTAAACTCTGCTAATGAGCGTTGCCTCTGGCTGGGCCTTGCTAGCACAGCGCTCATCACAGCTAAACCCTTCAACACACACACACACACACACACACACACACACACACACACACACCACAATCCCAACCCTGAACCAAAGAATGGGGGCTGGGGGGTGGGTGGGGGACATTGTAAAGAAGACAGGGAGGTAGGAGAGTGTGTGAACAACAGAGAGAAAAACTGAGAGAAAAGGACAGAATGAGTCAGGATACAACCTCATCAAAAGATGACAAATTGCAGCTACAGTAAATGTGACTATTTTCATTGCAAAACACTCAAAAACAAAAGAACTTCTGGAGTTTCCGCTGGAATGCTGCCCATGTCAGGGGGGAAAATCCGCTCAGACAAAAATCTGACACATACAGTGATACTACAAAATCCATGTATATTCAATGAGTAAGTATCATATCCATTGGATCAGAGGTGGAGGAGACTCCTGGGGATTGAAAAGACAATGACAGGCTCCATATATAACTCTACAACTTGCTGGTCAGTGAAGAGACACAACCGATGGCTCTACATACAAATGAGCTATTTCTACTTAGAAAGTGTAACGTTACAGAGGAAAGATGTTGTTTGATAGTGTAGGTATAGTGACGTAGTCCAACCCTACTGCCAGGTGCTAATCCATGAAGAATTTTGTATATTGAACAAGCATTGTGAGGTGCAATGAGATTATCCCAGCAAAGGAGACCACATCTGTCATTCTAGATACATATGCATTTCTAAATAAATCTACAATTGCTCAGGTTGAATTTGGAGCAGAGAGTTGACTCTAAGATGACACAAAGGCATTTGTAACTGGAAACCACTTGTAGCTTCTCACCTTACACATAAACTAAATGTTGTTAAGGAAAGTCACTTTCACTTTCTTTTTGTGAAAAACATACAGACATTAAGATGCAAGCAAGCCACTTTGTGACGACTTCCATTATCTGTGTAAATTCAAGAGCAGCCTTTTCACAGTTTTTGTTTTGATGTATCTATATTACTGTATCATCTGCGTACATTTGGTCGTCATCTGAAATACATGCTGAGGGTCGATCATTGATGTATGAGGTAAAGAGAAGCAGACCTAGTATAGAGCCCTGGGGCACTCCCAACATTGACTGAGAGTAGGTGACATCGCATCCTTGATCCTCACACAGTGACTTCTGATGTAGCATTTTAACCGCCATAAAGCAGCAGAAGAAAAAATCTACTGCTGTAATTAACTGTGTCAACTGTGGCTTTTCTTCAGACAGGTTTAGCGTTAATATTATCAACAAGATAACAATTGTTTTACTTGAGTGATTTGCTCTGAAACAGAACTGCATGGAGTGTAGAGTCAAAGGACTGTTTTCAAGATGACTTGTCAGTTGTGCTGCTACACGTTTTTATGCTACCTTTGCCAAAACAGAAAGAATATAGGTCTGTAATTATTAATTATTCAAGGAGAGTTTCCCCATTCCCAGCGGAATCTGCGCATTGCCAGCACCCACTCCCAATGGCCTTCCACTTCCCGGTGAGATCCACACCTCACCAGCACCGCCAGCAGCTGCTCTCGTTGCATTGAAGTCCACCCAGCCTCAGCCAGGTAGTAGTCCCCCTGTTCTTTTGGCTACAGGCAGATATGTGACTATAAAATCTGTGTATATATGCAGATTTCTCCCCTAAAATGGCCATATTTTCATAGTTTTTCCTTAAACATGAATGTTTCAGAATTTTACAAATAGTCAAATCTGTAGTTGTGGAACTGAAGACGGTTAAGAAGGATAAATTGCTTCAATAAATGATCTTCGTCATGCTAACATGAAAAAAGCCAATTAGAAACCCGGTTAAACGTATACATGGCCAGGAAAAGAAATTGTCCTTCTCCAGGAGAAATTTAGGTAGGACAATCAGGTTTCTCTTATGCCCTACATGATGTTTAAGAAATTTGGATTCTGCAGAAAACTGACTATAACCAGGTTACTGAAGGGCATTTTAATGCTCTGTATGACAGGATATGATCTCTGGTCTGTGTAAAAAGAGTTTGGAGAGCTACATAACCATCCACCACTTCAAGGAAGTTTTTCCTTGCCACTGTCGCCAAAGTGCTTGCTCATGGTGGGAACTGTTGGGTCTCTGTAATAACATTATAAAGAGTCGGTCTAGACCTGCTCTATTTTGTGAAGTGTCATGAGATGACTTTTGTTGTGATTTGGCGCTATATAAATAAAATTGAATTGAATTCAACCTCAATAGCCTTACATTATTTCCTACATTGGAAGTGGACTTGGGCATTGGACGGATTGGACATATGGACACGGGACTGTGTAGTCGGAGAAAGTACAGCTACACTGGGCATTCTTTCAAAATTACATTTAAACCTGCAATAACGGCCACTTGGGGGCGGCAGAAACTACGCTGTTAAATAGCAGTGTGTTTATGGAGGTAGCATGCTATGAGCTAATTTTAGCCAGGCAATTAGCTTAACTCATTCTGTGCCGAGATGAGATGCCTGATCAGTTAGGGATACCAAAACAAAATTGTAACAATCTGATAATTGATGAACTTAATAGGTTCTTCCCATATTTCATTGACGGGCGGGTCGAGCCTGTGTTTGTTGTACAAAATGTATATCAGCTAAAAGTCACCAAATGCTACTCAGATCCATAAAGAAAAGACAAATGAAGGAGAAAGGAAAAAAGCCAAATCAAAGAACCCAGAGAATCCCTCACTGCAATAGTGGTGTGAAAACAAGATGGACCAACGTAAAGAGCAAGGGGAACAGAAAGAAAACAAAAGGATAGAATCCAGGGAGGCTGGTCATATGAGCCAGTGGGCAGAAGGAAGGAAGATGGGAGCTGGGGGTGAGAAAAGGAGGGCATGTCACCCTCCATCAGCACAACGAGCTCTCTCTCTCTCTCTCTCTCTTTTTCTGTTCAACACTTTTTGTCCACTACCAGCAAGCTATTTCCAACCCACAGCGTGTGTGTATGTGTGTGTTTGAGTGAGTGTGTGCTGGAGGTGAGGTTTGGGGCCGAGGCCATTAAAGCTCTGTTAAAACACTTCTGATGCTGTTGGCTGATGCCGAAGCAAAAGGAGAGTGAAAAAAAAAAAAAGAAAGAAAGAGAGGAAGTGAGACAGTGAGGGAGGGAGTACACACTCAGTGGCCATCTCGGCCCGCCCAGCAGTCCGCTGGCAGCCTGTCAATACTATGAGCACAGAGGTGCGAGATGAGTCAACAACCTAATTCGAACATCAAACTTTCATGGGCAGCAGAGGGGAAGAGCAGGATGGAGAGATGTGGCGAGAGAGGAGAGAGGTTTGCTGTTAACGCTTTCTCCCATCACCTGACCTTCACTCCTCCGAACCTTTTAAAAACCGACCCCTTTTACACACTCGCGCACACCCTTGCCACCACATACACCCAGGAACATACACAGGGTTGCACTTCTAAAGTTCTGACCTGCGGCTGAATTACATTTAGAGCGTTTTAGCAAGATATAATAGTGACCCTCTCACTCTCTCGCACTGCTCCCCCTCCCCCTCCCGCCCCCCCCACCATGCTTTGCAGGAACTCTCGCCCAGACGGAGAGAGAGTGCCAGTGGCTTTATTTATTAAATATGGCCTGAGAGAAAACGCAACATGGGCGAGCTGAGAAACTGTTTTAAGAGATCGGCTTTTAATGGCTTTCTGACACGCCGGGACGGTAGTGGTTCGGTGGCGGCTTGGAGGGGACACCTCTTGAGTGGCGAATGGTGTTTGTCCAACGCTGTGAGTGTATGGGAATGTGTTCTAGTCGTGGGGAAGGGCCGGGAGGTTAAGATCATACAGAGAAGAACAAAGTGCTGCAATGGCTGTCAATGTAATGAGCAAATTTTAGATAATACTAAAATTATTCTTGTGATTAATCAATGAAAAGTGTACTCCGCCGATAAAGCATTACACTTCCATGACAGGGGCTAAGGGGGAAGTCAGGTGACGTTATTATAGAGAGACCGCTGACAGTCAACGTTGTTTTTCTTAAAAGCATGACCATGATCATTCCTTAACCATAACCTTGTGGTTATTACTGTAATTATGACAACGAAGGTCCCCTAACGTTAACGGAGTACGTGTTTTAAGCCAAACCATGATCTTTCTCTAAAGCTAACCATGTTGTTTTTGTGCCTAAACCTAACTAAACCTTAACCATAGTGCTGTCACATCATATCACTGGTTCATTTCTTTTGTTGTAATTTTAATTCTAACTGAATGACATTCCTGATTATTTTACTGTACGTCGTTTGGACATATAGAGACACACAAGAGCAGAAAAAGGCGTCAGAGATAATGAAAGTGAACAGCGATGGCATCTCTCACTGATACAAACAGCAGTGCAGCATTGTCATTCTAATGCTCATAGTGTCTACTGACAGCTCAAACCCTACTGGTGCCGCTGCTGGTGACTGGTCTGTGCACTGGTGGCACTGGAAGGACTCTGGGTTGCAACAGTGGTGTGGAGGCGGGTTAATGGTGAGAGGGGTTCATTAAGTAGCATGGCAGGGCCAAGGGTATGGATAGACAGTGATAAGACAATAGACAAACTGGCACTGACCTGCTGAGATGTGCTACCAGCAGGGCTTTGGGAAGAGGACATGAGAGGGAAAGAAGATAACACAGACAGAGAGATGGCGGTGGAGGAGAGTGGCAGTGCCCCCCTCGGGTGGCAGCGCCAGTTTTGGAGTGATGACTGAAAGTTTAATTATCCTCAGGAAGAAATTGGGAAACTGATCTTGGCCACGTCACACTCAGTAGACTACAAAAAAGCCACCGCCACATTGAAAGAGCTTTCTGTCGAACAAGAGGCAGGCTCGTCCACAACGTGTCAGTGGTCAGATCCTAGACTGACTGCAAAGATCTAGGCTGGAAAAGTGGACGTTCTCAATGACCGATCCTCTGGGGTGCCCCCCTGCTGGGCTCCTGTACCGGAATTGTCTGTCGCAATAAAAGACTTCTTTTAGTGTGAATTGAATAACGATGTTATTTAGAATCATTGTGTTTCTGGGAATAATTCCACATTTATGTATATATTTTATTATTATTATTTTATTTTTTAACACTTCTTTGTAAGTAAGCTTTTTCAATCACATGGTGATCCAGTGGTGTAAATATTTTACACTACCAGAGGCTGGTCTTCTTTTATCTGATACACCTTTCTTTGTTTCTCCCCCTGTGGATCTACTTTCTTGACACCGCTGCTCTTTACTCTAGAATACAGATGAAACTGCATAAAAAATACAATAACTTAAATAACCAATGAGGTACATTAATCACACACCATACCTACTGTATGTACAAGCTGAATGGTGATAATACAAAGAAAAAGAGCTGGGGTTAAGTAGGGGATTCAATTATTTATGCCCACATAAAAATATCTTGGAGGCCCATTTCATTGTTGCTGGTCTAAAGCAGGGTTACATTGAGTCAGTGTCAGTCAGTGCCAGGCAGTCTCATCCACTATTTATATGATGGAGGTTCTTGAGCGTAGCTAGTGAATGTTTCTTATTATAGTTATGATCATTTCACATGTCTGACCATTGCAGAATGCACTGCAAAATGAAACAAAACCTGACTCTGAGGCTACACTGGGGATTACTAACTGAAATTTCATTAGTCTGGATTAGGAGTTCTAGTGTGCTATAATTGGCTTAAATGCTGGTTTATACTTTCTATCAAAATATATATTTCTGAGTAAAAACACAATAATTTGGGGCAATAAAACTACTGAATTAAAATATCAGCTCCTGGTCACTTCAGTTCACAAATACCCAGATATCCAGTAGGCCTGTGAAAACTGTTGCATTGCTCTAAACGTATTCCATAGTGATGTGTGAAGTTGAGTCATGCTTAACTCTGATTTATGGTAGTCGAGCTCTTCCCACTTCCCCACAACCAAGCTCAGACAACTCAGCCGCCACAACACTGTCAAAACCGTCACGTTGCCAAGCGCAGGAACACACCCTGGTTGGTAAATCACATTCTCAGTGGTTGCAAATATGCGGGAAAAAGCTGACAGCCAACTCCATCTTGAATCTCTACTCTCCTTTGATGGGCCAACTGTAAAACATCTCGTCGGGGCTTGGCGGTTGGGGTTTTTGGCAAATGAGGATGACAGCAAGGCAAACAAACAAGTTTGGAGGGTTTCTCCAAATGTTCTCTGACGGCGGTGTGATGGGAAGGGGAGGAGAGCGAAGAGGAGGGAGGGAGGATCGAGGAAGACAGGGAGGGACAACATGGGAGGAAAGACGGGGAGTGTTGACGGAGAAGAGGGGTGGCTAGGAGAGTGTGAGGTAGAAAGATGAAGAGATGAAAGGATTAAGTGAGGACACAGATTAAATAGTAAATAGGAGGGGAGGTGTCAGGTTTGACCAGTGAGGGATTTTGTAGGCCAACGCTGAGACTATTTTTGGACAGAGGCAGCTGACAGCTGATTTTCTGCTAGCATCCATTATATATATATATATATATATATGTGGCCATTTTAATGCAAGTCAAAAAAAAATAGAACACACCCTTGCTCAATTCAATACATTCAGACGTTTGGCTGCTACAGTCTTACTTAGTCTGGTGGCTAATGTTAGCTGAAGTTGGCAGACACTCAACAATGAAGCAATTTCCGACTCAAAAACAATCCCAAAAAGAATTACAGAGTCCTCTGTGTGTGTGTATCCTCATTATGTAATGCCGTTTATTATCCGTGCTAAATGATCTAAATTGATGAGGGAGGGTGTGCAACCAAATAGTCAAGAGTCTTTGCAACAGCGCGGTGCACTAGCCAAGGGTGTTGCTGATTTACTGTCATCTGAAAAGAGACATGATCAATCGAAAGCATTAACTATAGGCTTCATGTAGAAACAACTAAATACAGTCTCAGCTAAGAAATCTGTCACTCCCTCTTGGCTCTGCAGGCAAGAGCAAGCATCACATCATGAGTGGATCCATTTCCATTCCTAATTCCTGATATCTGTGTTAACTTGTCACCCCATTAAGTGGTGTGGTAAGTAGGACATCAATACATGCTAAAGGGTACACAAAAACAATGCTGGCGAGGGAGGAAAATGCAACATGGGACCGGAGAGTGACAAGTTTTCATCATCAACAGAAGGAGCACTGTGTTCCACTGACGCTGTCGTTTGTCGACTCATTGGCCTAAAATGCTGAGTGACCCTGATGCAGGGTCATTTTTTTTTTTCTAGGCCCTGCTGTCCTCTTGGGTCAGCGCTACACTGTCCTGGAGAGAGGCCAGCGCTTGCATGAATAAGTAAAGACCGTTGGGGGAACCAAAGTCCGTTGGCTGACGTTTCCACCTCACTGAATTTTAACACATTAGGAAGCCCCACTGCCAGTAATGAGCCAGAGACAGAGGGATGGGGATGGGGCGCGTTGAAGGGTGAGAGAGCGTATTCACATCCTCGGAGCATAACTCCCTAAGCACACTAGGCTGTGTCACTCTAAACCTGTTATTGTTGTGCAAATCTTACAAACATTTCACGTGAAAAAGATGGCGCTCCTGATTGGTAAACTGTGACTTAAAGTGCACGGGTTTGCTTTCAGAACAACAGCGTTAGCCCATAGAAACAGACAAACCTTGATTGCGATATAACCACTCGACACGCATAACAAATTCCACACGACATCATGCTTTTATGCATATTACCATATCATTCTGTAATTATATGGTTGCCAAGCAGTTTGTCATAGATGGTCAGCTTGATAAAATATTGTTTGAAAATGCTATAATAAAAAAAAATGATCTTTAATATGTATGGTATGGGAAAGTTATGGTCCCTGCTAATGACGAATATGCAGCACTTCATAGCATCACAGCTGTTGTGGAACAGAGGTTGCCCTTACAAATGCTTAAAACTACCTACGTTTCAGTTTTCTCGATAAGCGACCCCTTGCGGCCATGCAAATCATGACAGTCCTTTCTCATGAGCAAAGGTGTGAGTAGAAGTAGCGTGACCACATGATACTGGTACAAAACCTTCTGTGGAGGAGTTCAGGTGGATGGCTGGATGTGCAGAGTCGGACTTTAACTCAAGAGACTGTAGTTCGCGTCCCATCTCTTATTCTTTCTTTCCCTAACCTTAAAGATCAGAAAATGCTCATACGAATAGCTTTTATAACTGATAATTGGGTGGTTTTAAAAGGCCACTGACAACCCTATGATGTCATGTCAGGTATGAGGTCCTGCCAATTGGCACCCCTGATCAGATGCTGGTGTGGATCATTTTGGAAGCCAGTGACGAAATATTTATTTTCTCGTTTAAGTACGAGGGCTTGTTGGATTATTCATCAAGTTCATATCCAATTACAGAGAGCCACTACCGGCTATGACCCGCATTGGTGCAGAAAACGTTATGGACAGTCAGGCCATAATTAAAATAGAGGTTTCAGGTCGTTACAATTCACTGGGTGCTTTCAGAGGATTCATCAGGCTCTGACCAAGGGAGTGCATACTGTAGCCAAGGTTGTGTGTGTTGTTCTTCAGAGAAAGAATGTGTGTGTGTGTGTGTGTGTGTTTTCTCCTCATCTCAGCCCCAGTGCCCCTGTGCCCTGGCCTCTCTTCCTCCCCCACTGTGTGCGAGTTTATTCACAGGAAATGCAGGGGAGCCTTACGGGTGGCTGGGCTGATGCGAAGCGACGTGGCGTCTCCAGCGAGCCGGGAACTTAGCATGTCAGGCAGGTCAGCACGGGGCAAGCAGACAGTCGATAAAATATTCAATACAGCACTCCCAGTTCATGGATCTAATTCCTCAGAAAAGGGCCCCCCCCCCCTCAAAAATCCAAATGAAAAAAAAATCATCATCTCTCCGACCTCTTCACACCGGCCGACGGGGTGGGTTTATCAAACTCAGGGCGCAAAAGCCTCTTGTCAATGAAGATCACACTGAGTCTGGGGGCAAAACTGGAGTGGATTCCTCTTTGCAGGATGACTTCTGGATTCCCAACCCCTCCCTTCCCTCATTTCAGGAAGGGAAAGCTAGACTTACTGAGAGTGAAAGTTCAAAAGTGCATCATGACCTTTTCCAGCCTAGGCGCTGGTACCCTACCACAATAACCAAGTCTTTCTGTCCTCAATTTTTTGTTTCTGAAAAAAAATACTCTCTCACTATTTTCTTTCTTGGTTGCACTTTTCTTTGCCTTTCCTTTTCTGTGCCCTGCATCATTCCAGAGCCCGGGGGGTGAGAAGAAAACATACGGCAGAGTTTGACAGTGCGGCAAGTGGAGTCTGGAAGTGCTGGCCCTGGAATGTCTTGTGTCAGTTTAGCGCAATGGGCGCTAATCCCAATTAGCATCACTCAGCTACACTGAGGGCGCATCACATCGACTCAGCCTCTGCTCAGACAGGCGCCCTCCGTGGACCAGGAGGATACAGTGAAACACCAGCTGCTATCGGCCTGTTTCGCTGATTAACCCAGACACTAAGATGTCGTTGCTGTGTCTTTTGACTCCCGAGCCGCCGCCGCCTCCTCCTCCCTTTGTTGTCTTCGGGTAGCTTCCGTCTACTTACATTTTTAACAAGCGTCTCCTCTGTCTCCATCTCTTTTATTGTGTCGTCTGAGTGCGTGGTATTTTATTACTTACACTGCATAGATTGGTTGAGTACACTGGATCAGTGTTACCCACTCAAATGGTTTTCCTTTCTCCCTCTGAATAATTAATGGGAATGGATGGTTAAGGACAAAGGCAGTGAAGACTCCATTAAGGGGCGAGATGTTGAGAGGTGCTGACTTCATCATTGGAGTTGTTAGTGCCAGGGGTAGTGATCCGATTAAGACAATATTCTACAACAGACACGGACCCAGGAACTACCGGCTTCTGCACTAAAGCATCGTCACTAAACACGTACTGTACATATCTGACAGCAGGACAGCAAGCAGCACCGAAAGCAGAGGTTGTTACCTCCAAAGCCTCATTTTGTCTTAACAGTTGTCGTGCAACGCAGAGATTCCCAGCAGATATGCTTTCACTGGACACCTGCATTGGTTTTGAGCACACTAAAAACAAAGTGTTTGGACTAACAAGGTAATGTAAGTGAAGGGGGTGGGGTGAGAATGCAGCTTTTATGGAGTACAATTGGGAGCTAACCTAAGTGATAAAAATAGCTGGATCTGGCTGTAAGGGGTTTTGTTTTTGCTTTTCCAAAGGCACGTCATAATACATCCCAGAGTTTCAGGGCCCCGCAGCTTTCAGATACCTATAAATAAATGCTTTCCTGAGCTTTACTTCTCTCTCTTTCACTCGCAGACACACACTCATGCAGGGGCTGGAGCCGAGTAAATACCCCCCTTCTGATGAAAAACATTCCAACACTACCAACACCGTGAAAGGGGAGTGGATGGTGGATGGGGTGGCGGCGGTGGGGCTTTTAAAATGGACTCGACCGCCTGTTTTCCCCAAGCACTATTTTCACTGCCACCATTTTCACCGAGAAAGAAGCCCTCAGCTCTCTCTAAGGGTTTACTGTGCTTAGTTGCAGACAAAGATGAGCTAAGTCTCTTCTTGAGCACTGCATGTTCCCGACTGGGACGAGGAACGAAATTTAACCCCCTCCCACCCCTTGTTTTTTGTGCTGGATGGTACTGCCAAAGAAAGAGATCTTTCTGTTAGGGTACATGATAACTTAACTGGATGAGACTCAAACGAAATACCAACCTGTTTGACACAAGCTAAAGTTATAGTACGTTTAAGTAACTCACTTAAAATCCGAGCCAGATACAGAGATACCGAGACACATGCTATCAAGTAGCAACAACTACGGCTAAAAGGTGATACGAGTTCCTCCAATGCCCTCTAGATGCTGGCTCTGAAAAAAATGTGACTCAACACACTCAGAAAAATCCCAACTTCAATATAAAGTAATTTGGATCTGTGTGTCATTTAACTTATTCTGAGTCTTGGTGGCCATTTTGAAAACTGTTGGTGGTTACTGCCTGCTTGTCACACCTAAGCTCCATCCTCTTTGCCACATTTGTGGCTCCAGCAACTGACCGATCTGACTGCATAAAGTAAAATCAAACTCCAACAACAACATGACGTGTCTTTGTTTTTCCAGTCACTGGCTGCTACATGTAATCATTTTGATATATAGCAAGAACACCGTGACTCTAAACTAAGTAAAAAAAAAAGCCCTTTATATGACTTCTGCCTAAATCTGAAGTCATCATAAATGAAATGTCCACTCTCTTATGCGATGCTTTTGGGGTGCCAGTAAAAGATATACTCTTGAAATAGATACAATACCATAGATACAAGTCATGTAGAACAAAATACTCATGTCAAAGATTACTCAAGTGGAAAGACTAAAAACAAAGTTCAAAACATCCGCTAACCCTCAAATCAATTCTCAGATAAGAAAAAAAAAAGAAAAATAGTCCATGACGAGGGGTAAAAGTAAATGTAATCCATTGCCGTCACTCTTGGAAGTTATAGGAGGAGGGCTTGGTGTTGCTGACTTCAGGAATGCTGTCGGTTCAGAGTTGTAAACGGAGTTGGCCTTCTCCAACAATGGGGCATATTTTGCGAGATGCTGGGAGTCGATAGCAGGCGTCCGCCGTGACAAAGGGCCGCTTCTCTGGCTCCGTGAGAAAGGCATGTTAGTTCAGCTCTTTGATACAGGACACTGTTTCTCTGACCACCATTCATTACCATGTATAACAGACGACTCAATGGACATTGCGCATTAGGCATAACTTGGGCCTCCTACACACACTTAAAGACTGTATTATGAAGGCCTGAGAGCCAGGCCTCTCTAAACACTCCTAGGTGTCTCATAAAACGAGCTTGGAGTGTAACACAGGGCTCGAGCTTGAAAAAGAAAGCTTGAGCTCTGTCCCTTTCTGCCTTTCGTTTTACTCTGTAGTTGAGACATGAGCTGTCTCCAAGCCCAGGGCTTTGGCGGAGCATCGGAAGAATAACATGGCAGAGGCGTCCACATTTGTTTCCACTTATGTTACATGATCTTTAAGACCCTAATTTGAACAAATCCCTCGCTTCGACCGCACACTGTACTTTCTGAGAGGGCTCTTAACGTACGTATGCTGGGTGTTAATGTCATGCACAAAGTAAACAGTGCTGATGCTCAGGGCTGGGTAGAGTGCACCCTATTTCTGGCCTGAAATACCTCTAGTCTTTTATTAAGAAACCAAATGAAATGAAGCAAGAGCAACAAAGGCCGCCTGGACCCTGTCATTTCTGGGCCACTGTAACATTTCCCCAGCTCAGTCTCTCTCTGAATATTATTTCTTTTAACTTCTCAGCACCGTCATCCCCCAACACTTTGCAGCATAGGTTATTCGAGGAGAAGTGAAAATCTCCCAAAGGGGGATAATTTGGAACTAATGACATTCATTCAAATTCCACCTAAACTTGTTTCCCCTCCATCATCACGTGTAAATTAACCCTAACCCTAACAATACAAAAACCAACACTACAGAGAGCTGGAGCACAAGGTGCTGCAAATATCCAAACAACATTACCTCAACATAGATAAACCCAACACAACTATTACACTGAAAGTCACAGAGAAACCCAATGAGGAGGACCAATACATTTGTACACTTTAATGGAGGTATGTGGTAAACATGTGACAATGTAGGCTACAAGTAGTAACGCCAAAAATGATTTTAAAAGCACAAAAAAAAAAAAGTAGAAGTACACTAACAAATCTAATAAAGCAATACCAACAAAGACTAACAAGTCATGTCAGGACAACCTTTCTGTGGCTCAGCCTGTGTGAGTGTTTTGTTATTTCAATTTTCGACTCAAACGCGCTTCGCACAGCAGAGTGCTGATCATTAAAAGCAAAGTGAGAAAGGGCGGGCGGGGGGGGGAGAGGCGGGCGGTATGAGGGTGGAGAAAGAGTGTGTTTAAAAGCTGTCAGAGAGGCGAGTGCCCGGGGATAAAGCAGGCTGCCCGAGGCTCTTCTATCACATGAAGGCTGCACACTCTCTGTTGCTGAGATCCCTCTCCTCAGCTCACTTTGCTCTATCTCCCGTCGCTATGTGGCCGTGCCTCTGGCTTGTGGCACTTGCCCCAGCACACGGCGAGTGTGCTACAGCTCTGGGGAATGCCAGCGCCATGTCAAAAGGAAGGAGAGAGCGAGTGAGAAAAAGAAGAGGGTAGGAGAAAGGTGCTGGTGAAATGTTAATATCTTGTCCTGTTCAATATCCATATCTTTGGTCAGGGGCTGGCAGCCGCCTCCCCCCCCCCCCCCCCCCCGTCCCCCCTGCCACGCTGTGATGCAAGAATACATGAAACGGTGGGAGGCAACGCATGCGGATCAGAGTCAAACTTGTCCCTTGTTTTTCTCAAGCGTGCATATCCACACACCCTCCCATACACAGACAACATAAACATTTCATGTTTGGTTAGTAACCATGCATGAGGAATTCCCCCGCCCTGTTGGGGTGTCATGTTTATATTGCCTTCTTGTTGGTGTGCATTGTGCAGAGCGAGCATCCTCAGCACTCCCGCTTGGCTTCTAACCTGACTTCTTTCTCTTATACACACACACACACACACACACACACACACACACACAGACTCGCAGTCTACCTGAAGGCGAGTCATAAGTTTCTGAGACACTGGCTGAGTCTTCTCACACCAGGAGGGATCTGCGAGGTTATTGTGTGTCTGGTCTGGGGTGGAGGTCACCCAAAGTTACAGGAAGAAATCCCGATGACGGCTGAGGGAAGAACAGGGATGTGTGTGTGTGTGTGTGTGTGTGTGTGAGAGAGATAGAAAAGGGGTGGACGTGGGGGGGGGGGGTGGATGTTGGGGTAATGTCTGGCAGATGACAGATCTGTGAATTCTTTCCTAGTGCCCACAAGGCAAAAGAAGCGGTGGTGTGGCGGTCACATCTTCAGAACACTTACGGTCTTTATCCCGCTCTTCTTCGCCCATCCTGGGGGGCTCAGCCTGCTGATTATTACACAGGAGGCTATTCAGCAGCTGCCCCTCCTCCTCACCTCCCTCCCTTCACACACACACATACATACACAGACACAACCTTCCCCCACCCCCCCCCCACAACCGATCTCCCCTTTTCTTCTGGGATGATCTGAAATCATATTTTGCAGTGGTGCAAACATAATGGGAGGGGTGAGGACAAAGGCAGGCCTGCTTTTGGCGCGAGCATCTTTTTGTCGCTCTGCACAAAAGCGGTCAGTTCAACGCCTCGTCCCACAACAGCGTCACACGGTCTTTTAACCCCAACCCCCCCCCCCCCCCCCCCGCCTTCAAAGCCTCGCCCACCTACCGACCAAAAGAGCGACCGGATGATACGCCAAAACCACACAGAACCAGACTCTAAAACACAATTTGCGCTGGGCCCTGACAGGCCAGCTAAACACAAGTTTCCCTTAACACTTCAATCAATTATCCACCCCTGCAGCGATCCACCCCTCCCTCCTTAAGATTGAAATGAAGTTGGAAAATCGGGAACAGTAAAATGTGTGTTTTCAATCCCTGACCCTTGAGCCTACACGCCTGCCTGACTTTTAGACTTTTAACTCTTGTACGGGACAGTTGTTTATGTGTGTGTTGTGGTGGGCTGGGAAGGGGGGGGGGGCTGGGGCAGGGACAAGGGGTAACAGAAAAAGGGCAGTCAACAAAACTCAATTGTCCTCAGAGTGGTGGTAATTGCATTTGATTAAAAATAATGACAGGGTGTCGGGACACTCCCCTCGGTGGGAGTGTTGAGGGGCCGGACACCGAAACTGAGGAGGGGCCGAGAGAGAGAGGGAGTGTGTGACACAGTGAGAGCACTTCATTGTCATGAAGCTGAAAGTGTGGCACTCACCTGTATCGCCGCACAGCAGGAGGGCAGGAGGGCAGGGGGGCAGGGGGGGCAGGGGCACATGGAGAAGAGAAAGAAAACAATGAAAGGGTCAGTTCAACAGTCAGCTGCACATGGCAAACAGGAAAAAGGAAAGTATAGCAGGAACAATTTTTACACGAATAGAAATAATAACACAAGTGTGATATCTGGTACCCCGTTTCTTTATTCTGTTGCAGTTGCAATTTTAAACGTAGTGAACATTGTGCACAATTTTGCATTCCTGAAAAGCTTCTGAATGGTAAGCTAGAATGGCTTTAAAGTGAAGTTTCAGACAATACGCAGTGATAGACGAAGTAGCCAGGTCTTTTACTACAAGTAGAAGTACACAAGTATCATCAGCTAAATGCATTTTAATGTAAAAGACCTCATTAACCAGCAGATTACTATCTGTAATATAATAATAATAATAATAATATCATATATTATTGGGTTGTTATTACTCATTTATCAACAAGTAAGCAGCATTGTAATGTTGTAGCTGTTCGAGGTGGAGCTCATTTGAACTACATTATATAATGCATAATCTCATGTTTTATAAACCCTGTCAAATACCTGTACCTCGAATTTGCACGTAGTTACCGCCAGTGGCGGGAACCAATTAAGTGCATTTACTAGGCACATGTACTCAAGTACTTGAGTACAGTTCTGAGGTACTTGTACTTTACTTGAGCATTGAAATAATTATGCCACGCTTCTGCTGTTGTACTTCTACGCCCCTACATTTTAGGGGAAAATATTGTATTTTTTACTACATTTAATCTGACAGCTGTAGTTTCTAGTACGCCGCAGTCGGCTACAATATCAAAACGCTGCATACAGGTTCATGAATCTATAACGATAATCAAATAGTATAATATGTAATAAAAAATGTAACACCAACAGAGCCCATTTTGGCAGTATAGTGAGTACTAGTAAGTCAAATTTTGTACTATTTTGGAATTGCGGTATTCTTACTTTTACTTCGTAAAAGATCTGAATGCATCTTCCACCACCGGTTACCTTCTACTACTGACATAGAGATATAACAGCTTGTGCAGGTGACACGGTTCGAGTGGTACATCAATCCAATAGCTAGAAGCCAAATATTAAAGATCACGTGGCACATTCACACCAGGTAAGAGGAAACAACACGTCTTACAAAAACAACCCATAAGAACATTTTGGGATCTGACGCCTCTATGGTTTAGGTTTGGCAACGCTTCGGGAAGAATCCTGGCTGTGGTTCTGGTAAAGGAAAACACTGGTGTCATGGTTTAAGGGAACCACCAGTGACTGTTGGTGTGAGGCAGGGTGTGAGCGGCTGTCTCCCCGTGTCAAAGCCACACGGTAATTTAATTTCACTCATCCTCATCTCCTCCCCCAAGAGATCAGTGATGGTAATGTCATGCCGGTTCTGCTGTTGCTGCCCATTGAGGACAGTCATTTCTTTCATGAACACAAGGGGTCTCTTGTCAGGAAAACATAAGATTGTTCCAACAACCAACGTCTTTCTGGTGAGGAAACTTTTAACTCATAATATCGCTCTCTCCCTACATCAAAACCGCTCTCAGCCACTATCCTCAAACACAGGGCAGTGTGGACCGTCCACGGTCGGCCGGTCTGTCCTTCGCCACGACCCGCAGGAGCCACCGGCGGTGTCGGAACAGCCTCTGCTTTTGATGCACGCCGGAGCCAGAGAGAAAGGAAGGGATAGAAGCTTTTACAAGTGGTCCGACAGCACTAAGTGTCTCTGCTCTCGGTAAAAGCAGCGCTCAGGGTCGGAGCAGGGGACAGGGAGAAGAAAAGAGCAAGACAAAGTGTGTGTGTGTGTGTGTGTGTGTGTGTGTGTGTGTGTGTGTGTGTGAGAGAGATGTGTGTTAAGGCCATGGAGAATATGATAGCCGGTAGGGATGTCAGGAGCCTCTGAAAGGAGGATGTCTAAGCCGGGCTCAGACTCTCATCTCCTCACACGGCCTCACCCTTTCCCAGCATCCCTCTCTTCGTTTATCCCTTACACCTTCACAGGAAGTTCAGCCTGGCCCCGGAGCACAGCCTGCCCCCTCCCTCCCTCCCTCCAACACTACCGGAGCACCGGTTCACACAAAAGGAGAGGCGGCGAGTGTGTTGTGCATTAAGGGTCACAGAGATGTCAATGAGCCCGTGAGGCCGTCTTGTAATTGTCCCACGACGCACTTCTGCTGTTTAGGCGTCACTGCACATGGTATGTAAAGTGAAACTAAAGTCAATAGTTCTCCACTTTATCAATATGAAACTGATTACCTGAAAAAATACACAGAAATAAAGAGTCCCAACAGCAAATGCAAAAGGTAATTATATTACTTAATGGTGAGCAATGAGACATATTATAGATTATATAAAGATTTTCACATGAATTTGAATTTACAGCATTGTTACTGGATTCTACACGAGTATTCTAACGACGTTTTATTTGTATTCTTGGGTATTGTGACTCCTGTGGATTTCTTACTTGTATAAATTCGTATATAAATTGCTAAAACTATTAACTACAAGCGTCAACTTTCATAAAATCTGTGCCGGTAACACTTTAACCTCCTCATTCCGCATATACAAAACACATATAACACATATTACAACACGCTATAATGGAGCTGTGAGCAGATATGAGGTCATTTTTAAGTATTTGCCGACATTTACAATTATGACCCTACGGAGACACTTCTCATTTCGACTGTGTTTACTACGTTGTCAGTCATTACCTGTATATACGACGCCAGCCTCCACATACGAGTTACAGAAGCTTGTAGGACAGCGACCAGACAGGAAGTCACTCTAGGACTTCTGCTTACTTTACTGCTTGAACCATGATCTTACTTTGACTGCGTATCAATTCATTGTGCAGAGAATATGTTACTGCACCAGGAGAGTGTGCGCCTGCGTGTGAGGACGCCTGGGGCGACACATGGGACAGTCAGTGTTTACATGGGTGTGTTCAGCCATGTGTGGTGGCTGGTCCCCCCCACCACCACCACCACCCCCCCTCCCCGGCTCGGCCTTTAAAGCCCAGTGTGGGAGAACCAAAAGTTCAAGGTCCTCCTCACGGCGCAACGGGCCTGTATCACCCTCCATGTCTAAATATTTACTGACCAGCAAGTCCAGGCTGGAGAGTACCGAGAAAAGCGGTTGTCTATCCATTAACACTTGGCCAAGATCATTGGCATTGTGCAATGTGATGAATTGCAAGCATTATGAGGCATGAAAAATTCATTATAAAAATATTTAGAATTAATGATAACTGCGAATGAGGAATGATGTAATGAACACATAACTCTTTGTTACACAATACCAGACTGAAAAGAATTCATGTCTAATGTGATTATGAATTTACTTTTCACCACCACAGTGGACTTTATGGAGAGCGTTAAGTCTTTGAAGCACTCCACCAATTGGACACGCAGAGTTCAGCTTACTGATCATGAGGTACGCCGCTCGACCTGCGAAGGAGTTTGAAAGAAGTGGGCATTTAGGAGGGAGGGTCTAATGAAAGGGTTGCTTTCCTGTTGCATTATGGGAAATGTAGGATCCAGAACTTGACTCATACTTGCGACTAAAAGTCAAGGTATCTCAGCCTCTGCTGCTTTTGATTTTGACCATTATTATTATTTTTTTTTAATCTGTTGCTTCTGAGTCCCCCTAATTGATGGAAGTGCATTACTAAATCCCTGGAGTGCCCCTTTAATACATTCATCTAACAATCACTAGAAAATGGCACTTTTTTTTTTTTTTTTTATCTTGTCTTGAGTTTTCAGATCCATTGTGTCTATTGATTATACTTAAACATCATAAAAATGACAATTTCAAAGTAAAAGTTTTTGTTACAATGTCTGTCATGCGGCCAGTTAATTTACTGTACAATGTGTTAGCGTGCTAGGATGAAACCAAAGCCTTTCTTTTCACAGTTACTTCACTGCAAAGATTCAGCACAACAAATGTGACCTGCACCGGGGTCATTCTGCTATGAGTTGCTCCTCTCAGGCAGCTCTTCCTCCCAAGCCGTCCTTGGCTCCACCACTCTGCCAATTCCAGCATAGCATGATCTCTATGAGGACCGAGGGGCTAAACTCATCTAGAACTATATTTGTTTGTTTTTTTTTGTCATTTATTTATTCTGTCAGAGTGCCAAAGGTACAAAACCTCTATCTCACTTGGGGGGAAACTCAAGAAACACACACAAAGCTGTGTCGTATTAGACAGAATCAATTCATAAATCAAACTCCATCAATCTACCTGATGCTGTTCTTACAGGGGAGGGAAATATCAGTCACATGCTGTCTTGGTAAACCAATATATCAGGCTAATTCTACATGTGACAAAATTCCACCACGGAGCCCAAATAAACATGCGCGCACGAACACACACACACACTCCCCCGCCCCCCCCCCCCCCCCCCCTCTCTGATATGCTGTGATCAAAATTTCCAGCAGCTAATTTGGAGTGTTATTATGGAGAGCACTGCTGTTGGTGCCGACGGGAAAAGTGAACTGTTTTTGGTTGGCAGTGATGACAAAGAAAGACTTTGTTCAAGAGTGATGACAAATGACGGATAAAGAGAGAGAGAGAGAGAGAGAGAGAGAGAGAGAGATGGCGAGGGGAAAGAAAAGAGGCTGATAGAGGAGGAGAGAAAGAAAAGAGGCTGAGAGAGGAGTAAGAGCCACATGCCGAGAATTAGTAGTTCCTGGCCATCAACAACAGCAGCAGGGCAGTGTGCACAGTCCGTCTCTGAGAGGACAGCCAGTGGTCAGTGGTCAGTGGTCGTGAGCGTGTCCTTTCAAAAACGTGTGCGCCACAACATCCCTAAGTTGAACATTTCCATGTTCTCCTCCACCTGAACGTTCGATCCCGTGGCTTAAAGGGGAAAAAAAAAACAACCCCCGAAACAAAACATTTAACGTGCTCACCAGATGGACCCAAAACACTTTGTAGGGTGACTTTTCATCGACAGTTACTTACAATCTTTAACGTCTCAGTTTGGGAATTTTTTTGACTTTTTTTTTTTTTAATGAAGAAGACGGATGTAGTCGACGTTTTTCAGGAGAAAACATTTCAGACGCAAACGGTTCTTTGTGTGTCTGGAGGTGATCTTTGAGTCATCTGATAACAAATACCATCTGGTCTCATCCTCCCGCACGTGAGGATGAACTGCTTTTCTCAATTTTCAAACCACTGCCAGCTAAATATGCTGGCGGTTTTGGAGCGTATGTCAACGCGAGTGAGCACTTGTAATACATCACTTTCGTTCACGCAAACGTCGTCTGATGGGCCAGTCATTATTATTTTGAAATCTGGCGGACTCCAAACCAATTAATCATAAATTCGCTCGATTGATAATGAAAACACTGCTTCGTTTTGACAATAAACATGCTCAAATTGCCAAACATGAAAAGCACGCAATTCGCAAGACCGATCAGAGCATCCACTTCTGAGTTTTAAAAAAAGTCAGAGTCATCCTTCCATCCAATTCGTAACTTTATAAAATACTGTGCATGGAGTGAACGTCACACACATTGGCCTAATATCAGCCATTAAGCGTTAAACATATGCCATAACTGCGATTAGATTATTATTAACATATCCACTGGGGCTCTGTCTTATTTTGGGTCCATCTATTTACATTTACTTCCTTTGATTATAAGGAACGTCTGCAACTACGCATGTTTTAAGGATTTAAAAACGACACGTTATTGATGTATTGTTGTTAAATGTCGTAAATGTGTTATTTCCCCTGGCGCCAGGGTACCATCTTATTCTTTCTGCTCTGTTCCCAGTGAATCATCAGATCCACTGAATCACCCCAGCCTCCGGGGGGGGAAAAAGAAAAAAAAAAAAAACAACCCTCCTCTGAGTGTGTGAAGGCCAGGACAATCCGGCTCTTGAGGGAGAGACAGAGACGGTGTTTGGAAGCTTCTGGAGTGTTTTTCTGGCTGAAGCTCCAGCCAGACTCCTCGGTGTCCTTCAGAGTAAAAACAAAAACATTTGGAGTGTACGGCTCGCAGCTAGAGCACATCTCTTATTTGTTATCACTTATGCTCCAGGCCCGGTTTACATTCTCCTGAGTGTGTCCACTGGCGTGTTCATCCGGAAATTTGTCCCCTACGCCCCCTCCTGATTTAGATTTGGAGAGCAATAAAGCCTGCTGAGTTGTTGCCTTGGACAAATAAACTGACCGAAGTGTTGATGTAGAGATGTCCGAAAGAAACAAAAAAAAAAAAAAAAAACTTTGGAAGGCAGAGAGAGAGAGAGAGAGAGAATGATAGGCGCTGGTCTCTCGCTCCTTCCTGTGAAAGTTTCCGGCGAGGCAGTAAACATGGCAGCGTCTGTCTCCTGTGGGAGCCGAGGGAAATGTGTTTGTGTGAGAGTGTGTTGTCGAGTGGATCTGTGTGTTTATGGATGTTCATGTGTCTGTGTGTGGTGATGTACCGCTTGTTGGTGCATGCATACACGGTCTGGATATGTGTGTGTGTGTGTGTGTGTGTGTGTGTGTGTGTGTGTGTGTGTGTGTTTGGGTCAACAGTTCCTTTCCTCTCTGTGAGGGAGTTGTGCTGGAGCCAAGTGCCCAGCTGCTCATAGGTGTCTGTTTACAGGCTGATCCACAGAGCTAACATGGAAGAGAGACACACACACACACACACACACACACACACACACACACACACACACACACACACACACACACACATACATTACATACACGCACGTCTTGCATCACTCGACAAGAATTCTCACAAAACACGCAGCATATAAGGTTTGCCTTAACAGCTCGTGAAGTAATTTCATTTGCTTTCGTTGTTAGCGTCTGCACTCGGAACATGAGGCATTTAACCACATTACTGCGTAATTATATCACCTGAAACAATTACCAACGTGGACCAACGCAATTATAGTGATTTCAGGATTTACCTGCTTGACCAGTGAGCAAATGTTTGGTGGTTAAATGGTTTGTTCAATTACTCCGAATGACGGACTGGCACATCCGACGAAGGCTGCTACTGTATCCAAGGACAACCTGTCAGCAAGCAGAGGGTGTTCACAGGTCCTTTATGTAAGGAAATGGACCAGCTCGGTAAATGTCCGGCATTTAAAATCCTACGTAAATAAGTAGTCGAGTCAATTTTTATTCGTGTCGCCCAAAATCACAAACCACAAATTTGCCTCAGGGGGCTTTAACAGAAGAAAGAAGAGAAGTATTGTAAGCAAAATCTACTACATTTGTGAAAGTAAAAGTAGCAGTTCTGCAGTGAAATGTCCCCTGTGACTGATATATTATTATATGTGACATTATTAGACTGTTAATGTTGATGCATCAATGTGTAAGTATTTTACTGCCGTAGCTGCTCAAGGTGGCACTCAACTACTTCATACACAGTTAGGTGGTTTAGTCTAGTGGTTCCCAACGTAAGGGTCAGGCCCCTCTAAAGGAACACAAGATAAATCTGAGGGCCCGTGACACGAGAGAGGAGAGAGAAAAAAATAAAAATAAAAAATCTACATTCATCTTTTGGACTTTTCTCTCATCTTCACTTTTTGGGAAATATTGGAGAATTTGAAGGGTTTTTGAAATGAAACCACGTCGTCGGTTTAGAGGGGAAACGTCTCTCGTGGAATTGCCAACAGCTCAGAGGCCTCTTATCCTATGTTTTTATTTCATGTAGAATCTTAACCACCTGTCAGATAGGTGTAGTGGTGTAGTAGCCTCTGAAATATAGTGAGGTAGAGGTGTAAAGAAGCGTAACACGGAAGTACTCAAGTAAAGTACCTCAGATTAGTACTTAAGTAGATAGAGTAAATGTAGTCAGTTATGTTCCACCACTGGAGCCACAGACTTTTCAACTCAAAAAGCAGATTGAGTGTAAAGTTTGATGTACTTGTATTTCCATTTTATACTGCTTTATATCTGAACTCCAACGTATTTATCTGATACATTGCCCCTTGCCGCTGCTGCCAAAGTGCTTGCTCATGGTGGGAACTGTTGGGTCTCTGTAATAACAGACCTGCTCTATTTTGTAAAGTGTCATGAGATGACTTTGGTTGTGATTTGGCGCTGTATATAAATAAAACTGAATTGAACTGAAAGCTGTAGTTACTTGCTGGTCACATGAAAGATACAGTAAGAATTATTCTTTTTTTTTTTTTCTTCTTTCTTTTGGCACATAAAAATCCTCAGAGGACTTGGATGTGATCCCAAGTGATAATGAGCGCTAATTAGAATTTTGTCTTGTTTACTGGGCTCTCCTTGCCAACACCGGACCTCATGATTCCTCTCTGGATATTCAATTAGACTTTTGGGTCTAAATGGTTCGGATGTCGGCTACTCTTTCACAGAACACAAATCATCAGCATCAGACTGAAAAAATGATCAACTACAGTATGTCGGTAATATAGGCAGCCCGGACTCCCAGCAGACTTGCACTATTAATTTTTTGCAATGCCATATTGCTTCGTGATACTTGTGACATCTAAAAGTTTAATGTGATTACAATCTATGAAATAAAAGCTGAAATAACAGCACAGTAATTGCTGACAGTGTTCTGTTATAGAGTTTAAGTAGAGACTTAACACATGCATTAGATTACATTTAATATCATATCAAATTTGCTTTGCTCTAACTGCTTTAGAGCAACTTCTAAAATCCCTTCCTTCATAATGGAAGTTTTGAACAGCGCGAAGTTATCGTACTGTGGTTGGAAACATCGCTAGATATTGAGAAACATGTGAATAAATGAAGTCTGATAAAAAAAAATGGTAAGCCTACTAAAAGACTGTATGTATTCGTGTGTTCCATGTGTTCTGTTGAGACGGCAGCAGTGTCAGCGAGCAGTGTAATGAGTGCTGGATGGCAGTGTGAGAAAGTGCAGGGCCGCGCTACGGCTAATTCAACACGGCTGACGGCTAATGAACTCGCAGGGCGGCCTGGCTTTGGAGACCTTGTTGCTCTTACATATGTTAATAGGTGAGGGATTGTAGCAGCGCAAGGCAGGCTTAGAGGGAGACCTGGAGGGCTAGAATTACACCTGTGTGTATATGTGTCGGTGTGTGTGTGTGTGTGCTGTAAAGTGACACACAGCTGGGGGTTTAGGTGAGGCTGGTTCGATGTAATAAGAAGTGATGTCCAAATTGCCAAACTGAATTTTTTCTTTTTTTTTTTTTTTGTCTTTTCGTTCTTTAGATATAACAAAGGGCTGAATGGCTTTCTTATTTGTGACACACAATGGCATGCACACGCACGCACACACACACACACACACACACACACACGTGACCAGACCCTGGTTGATGGCTGCTGGCGGAGGCCTCTCCGACAACACACTCCTGACCTTTCACCTTTCACCCCTTCTCAGACCCACCTTCATTACTTCACAATTACATCCTACAAATGGTTTTCTCTACGACGTGTGCACGCATGTGTGTGTGTGTGTGTGTGTTAAGGCTTGACTTGGCTTGTAGTGTTGTAGACTTCTTCACTTTACTTGCCCCCCTTTTCCCTCCTTTACTCCTTTCTTTCTCTTATGCAATCCTTATTTCTTTTTTTTTTTTTCTCCATCCCCCCCTTTACTATTATTTTAAATAAAGGGAAGTTTGTGAGTTTATGTCTGCGAGCTGACTCTTTCCTCACCACCCTATCTCAAATTCTCAATATAAATTCAACGGTACAACTCCAAGAAATCAAAATATGTGTTAATCCATATATGTGGGACCAGCTCTTTGAGCGTGTGCGCGGCTACATTTAGGATGCGGGTAGACAATGTTTCACTTGTCTAATGGCCTCGCAGTACGTGCACGTGTGTGGATAGGAAGCTGTCTGGTGGGTACGTTGGGATGCTTACGGGAGAGAGACAACAGCACCCCAGGACACTGATCTGCCCCGGACCCCAGAGGTCATGAGTTCTGACCTTTAGGGAGCAGTCGGCAGCGAGCCCACAGGGTTGCAGGTAGGCTTGGATTACTACACTCTGTCTACAAACACACACACACACACACACACATACAATGGTATGACGAGTGATATGTTAGAAAGCTGCAGCATGTGTGCACACACACACACACACACACACACACACACACACACACACGCGGATGGCTTGAGGGGAAATCAAGCTGTCGCCTCTCAATGACCTCTAACAAAAGGACCATTGAAAATAACAAGACAGGCTCTCACAGTGGCAGTTCAAGAAAAAGTTTCCCTTTGTTACTCTCAGCACCGCGCCATTCAAACACAAGATCATCTCAGCAGTGCCAAACTGTTTTTTTTTTTTTTTTTTTTTTTTTTATACACGGGTTCATTGCACTCTGAAGAGACAACTACTGCATACTGGCATCGGGGGAAAAACTGACACCCTACAATGTGTTTTGACACTGCACAATCACAACAATAAAGCGCGCAACAGAATATGATGCTTTAAAACGAATATGGTTTCCCTTCAAACGGCTGTGCAGATGATTTTTACATCAGTAAAAACTACCCCAGTGGTTATTCTTGGGTTTTATGCGGCCTTATAAAAGTTTGAAACTTGCTGGAGTCTGCGCTCATGCGCTCACAGAGGAAGTGACGGAGGTTTGGCTTGGGTTCAGCGCACTTTATGCCTCTACCACAATGTTTATTATTTCAATACTGGCGGAGTCCCATCCTTGAGACATGTACGGGGGTAATAATTTGAGGACTTGTACTGCCATTAAATGAAGAATACGGTCTTGGAGGAGGGGGTTACCAGAATTTTAACTTCTGAGTCCGTCTGCCTTTACGTTGGACGATGGAGCGTCTCTCTTGGCACTGTTCCCCATAAGATCTGCATTAAGGTATCCATCCAGTTCCCAACACAGTTTTCCACTTAAAGGCCACTTTTGAGTTGAGTCTGTGAGCTTCTTAAAGACGCAATTTCAACTTTTGAAGCACTAAAAGGTAAGCAGCTGTAAGCCAATACTCTCAAAAGGCTTTTCTTGGCTCCGGCATGAACAGCGCGCACGCCTTTATGTCCGACCAATGGTATAGATGGAGAGGGTCATCAATTCTTATTTGAGGCCATTTTTATTTCGTGACACCCTCTTATTACGCTAAATTGACTGGTCATAGCCATTTTGCAACGGATGTCGGGTTGGTGTGTAATTTCCCAGTGGCTCAATTTAAGATAATGGCATACTGTAAGAAGCCGAAAGAAACATAACCTTTTTGCCTCAGTAGTTTTCAAACACCCAGTTAGGCGTGACACATGAGCCGAACGCACCGACAATATCAGCATTTCCAAAAGTCGCGGATAGAAAATAAATAGCAGGGACAGGACAGGGGGTGAAGGAGCTCACACAAATATCAATAAACACTCCTCTTCCGTCTCGGAAGCTTCCTGCTTTATTTGATTAGGCTGAAGACGGAGGGAGGGTTGAGGGTGAAAAACAGAGCAGTCATGCTCTTTTGCTTTTCTTCCTCCTTTCCCTTCCTCCGCAATCTTCAGCCTCCCCTTAATGGGAATGGGAAGTTTGGGAAGTGGAGGGGAGAGAGGGCAGGGGCGGGGTGGGCTACAGCTCGCCTCAGCCTAACCTCCCCCATCTGGACTGGGGAAGGGAGGGGGCGACTTGCCAGCCTCCAGGCTACTCCCAACCCTTCCCAGCTGTTGGCTGTTCAGGGACAGAGGCTCTCTCCCCCCCCCCCCAACCCAAGTGTGTGTTTTTGGTGGGCTTGAGAAAGCATTTTTTTTTTTTTTTTTTCATAAACAATTGCCATATCCTCCACCAGCTGCTGACCCCATGGCTCCTGTCCCTGAGCAGAGCTCGGGAAGCAGGCAGAGGGGAATGGTTTTCATTTAGGAGAGACTTGCTAAAGGGTGCTTGGCCCCACTGCTGTTAGCACGCTAGCTAGAATGCAGAAGCTAGATAGGTCACTGACTGGGAACGGGAGATGCTAGCTGATGGCAGCCATAGTGACAGCACCTTGTGCTATTAGCACCTTGTGTGTAATGGGATGGAGGCTGGAATCACGCAGGCCCAAGCAGCTTCAATAGCTATCTGACAGAAGCTTGGGCTGCTAGTATGTAAACTAAACTATTTAAACTAAAAACAAACACAATGTTTGTCCGTCAAACATCACTTTCGTTATTGGATAATAAAATAAGGTGAAAGTACTTATGGTCACAAATAACGACAAACAAGGTTAACAAAGGTCTTTGGAAAACTTCCATATAATAATAATAATAAAATAATGTCAACAATAGCCTACATCAACAGTTTTTTTATTATGAAAAGGAGCAAAAAAAGGTATTTGGGGAATTCTCAGTAATGCTCTTTTTCGTCTGGTTGGAGGGGCGTGTCTGCGTTTGATTGACAGCAGCTGGCAGGCGTCCCGAGTGCCGGTGTTACATCGTAGAGAACGAGAGACCAAGTAAACAAACCTGGCGCTGTAGCCTACATGTCATGGGCAGACAGTGTGCCGTTAACTGGTACTGAAGAGTAAGGACCACACCAGCGTCGAACTGGACCCAAGTGACATTTGCATGCACGTTTACATGCTGTGCAATGTGCTGCAGCTGAGCAGCTAATTGGCTATCTTGCCTGTCAAACTGACATTAGGAGTGCACTACTCGCCCCCCCCTCCTCCCCGGTGAACAAGATGTGTGTTCAGGTTTAGAAATTAGATGAGGAGACTTAAGCTAATGTGACTTTTTAACTCTACATTGTAACTATAGCGACATGTAGCATAGCCTGAGTTCTAATGTAATAGCCTAACTACATCACACTAAGCTATGTTTGAACTTAAAAACAGCTCTTTTAAATGCTTTGTCTGTCTGCTGTTTGGTGCTGGGTAGGTAGTGTAGACTTTTTCTGAAAACAGCTGCCTGCTGTTACTGGAAACAAGGCTGTTGAGGGTGGGTTTTGTGGACCGGAAAACCAGAATGACTAGCTAGAAAGAGGCTAAAAAGCTCTGTGCAGTGGCAGAATTAGGTAAAAACTATCTCTGGGTTTGTCACAATAGGCAACACTTTTCACATTACTCATTTCAAAATAAAAAATAAATACTGGTTAGTGCAGCTTTGAGCAAATGCTCGGCCTTTAAAAAAGAAGTTCTCCCGAGCAACAGCAGCAGAGAACAAAGACAAACTCTGCAAACCTGCAAAGTGTACAGCGCCGAAAGGGAGATCACAAAAGAAAAGTACCACCATCTCCAACAAACACATAAACAAAAGCAAAAAAAAAACACACACACACACACCAATTCCCGCCCCACCACCTCCTACTTTCCTGTCCTCAAACAGCCGCCCCCACCGCATGCGTCGATGAAAAATAGATTGGATGCTTGTTAGTGAAAGCGGGGTACAGGTGCCAATGCAGCAGGTATATCATCCGATGGCATGTTTGCGCTGATGCACTATGTATGAGACGGCCCGGCTTCATTCAACATTCAGCAGGCCGGGGAGGCCGTAGGTGAGGCCAGCACAGCCTGCAGCCAAAGACGCCCGCACCTCCCGAGCGTGTGTGTGTGTGTGTGAGCTCAAGCTGAGCTTTGTCACAGCTGGCTGGTGGATCAACACATTTAGAAACACAACTGGGAGGACACTCACGCAACGGCCGCTCTTTAAGTCAGACTCATACGCGTTGTTACACACACACACACACACACACAAACACTTGCCTCGGCACACAAAAGCTATTTTTATACTTGCGTCAGACAACACATGCAAACACACACACGTAGACACACACGTAGACACACACACACACACTTTTGGCCAAGCAGATGGTTTTTGGTCGGGCATCCCATTTGAACTTTCACCTCAAGGGTCCAGCACACACACATACTAACACACACACACACACACACACACACACACACACACACACAACTGCTCCCTCTTTGTACTGGTCTGCCTTGGAATCGCATGGTAATACTTCATTATGGCAGCACTGTAATTTGGGGGGAATGAGCACTTCAAACGAACGGCAACCCACACACGAACACACACAGACGGGGTTACTGTAAATGTGTGTAACCTAGAGTTCTGCTGGGACCAGTATCGCTTTTTTTTTTTTTTTTTTTTCTGGATTCCCAGAACAGTCCAAAATACACCAGGACAGTAATCAGAGGCACACTGCGAGGTTATAATTGTTGGAGCTGATTACAAAGTGGAGAGTAATGGTTCAAATTGGGAGAGGAGTGCAACGCCAACTTGTACACAAGTGAAATGTGAACTCAGGGACACAGGGTGTCTGCAGGGTTCAGGTTTGAAGGCCTCCAGGATGCAAGCTGCGATTTCATTTGTGAAAAAAAAAGTGAATGGATTTCTTATACTAAAGTTACACTACTAAATGTCACATTAGCGGCTCCTATTGTCGGCCAGAGCTGAGCGGTTGAGTTTTTTAAAAGTTGGATGGTCTGCGTCACCCAGAGATCATTAACGATGTCAGAATGAAGACATGACGCATTCATTTTTTTTTTTCCAAAAAATGTTTTGGATTTTGCCCAGTGGAGCTTTCCAGTATAAATGAGCAGCATATGAAAAATGAAACTGTAAATCAATTGTTAATGGACATGGGTGTCCAACTGTTTAGCAAGGCATCCTCCTCTATATCAATCTAACGGATGCAGCCTGAGGCTAACGGCTGAAATGCGACAAGTCATTGACTAAGTAGCAATGCAAATTTGTAAATATGTTGCTAACATCTCATGGTTTTAATCTCTTCGCTAATGCCCCTCTATTTAGCCTCTATACAAGTGGGTTGAATCAACTTTTAAAACTAAGGTTTCACGAGGATGGTGCATTATATTTAGGTCCACCTCCAACACGTGATCAAATAGTGATTGTTACGACTTGTAACCAGTGGTATCATTACTAACGCAGATCATTTGTCCAACAACAAATGATGGCATACATGGAGTCTTCCGAATTGTCTAGTGGTGCCCCGTCTTGTAGGAATGCTGTACAAGTTTTATCGTAAAGCACCAGCTGGCAGGTTGGTCCCGCTTGTTCTTGTTACAGACCCCCAAGTACTGCTCCACAGCCTATTTGTCTCAAAACTATGTGGGCACGGTGTCTTTTTCTAACAACTAAATTGCCAAAATAGGTCGTTTGTAGTTTTGACAATTGGCCACCCCTCAAGGAACAAATAAATTGGGAGAGGTAAGCAAAGCGGCAGCACCTAAGACATACCGAAACAAAGACAATACAGTAAAAATGTGTATTCTGTGAATATATTATAACAAATTCAAAACATACTGTATGAAATAAATGGAAATTTAAATATGAGTGTGTGTGTGTGTGTGTGCATCCCACAACCAGTTATTTATTTAGTTTAAACAGAGACCCCAAAGACCCCTTCAAACACTCCTTCATCCATATGTATAAATAATGAAAAACACACATGCACACAAACGCCATTCTTGGCCCCCATTGTGTGTCTCACACACACACACACACACACACACACACACATACTGCGCCAAGAGCCTGCATGATGTGAGGTTGTCCTTTGTCCTCACACACAACACACGAGTTCAGTGCGACGCTCAAACGAGCTGGAATTGAGAAAAGATGGTGTAGTGTGGGTGGCTGCATGCATGCGAGTCCAGGCACACACTCAGCTTAAGGTAAAGCATAATGCCGTTTAATGTAGCATTGAACTGGAAAAAAAGAAAAAATAAATAAAAATACAAGTGGCATACAGCATATTCACATGTGAAATTAGGGTTCATACATATACACAGAAATACAATTCAAGGACGTGAACTGGTTATAACAGACAGGGCACGATACATTCATCGGTTACTGAAAACAACCAAACTACACCTCAAAGCACAGTACTGAGGGGTCTGACATACACTTATTAGTTTTGACTCATATGCACAATAACAACAAGAGATAATAAGGGGATTATTGAAGGTTACTGAAGATCTTCCACTTGGTGATGCAAACACAGACTGTAAAACCTCCCGTGTGCTCCTGCGCTCCATATTAAAAGTGCAGCCTAAACTACGCTGAGTGAAATGAGTGACAGTGAGGTCCACGATGGCACTTTACATGACGGCTGGAAGCAAACTGTGTCTATCCCCTTGTTAGTGTGTCTCGGGTACTATTTCTGTTTAAACATTGTACAGCAAAAAGGCTGGGATTTGAAATGTTGAGGGTCAACGTTCCACCAAAACACCACATCCACCTATATCTAAGTTCACGTTACAGCCATCGGACGAGCCAAAGCTTGTGAGCGAAAGCAAACACCTGTCGGCTCTGGCTGGTTCACGAGAGCAGTGAACGTGAACCAAGACAGTGAGCTGAAAGACACTAAAAAGCACCGCAGAGTTGAGGGGAACTGCAAAATAGGGTGAAAATTCAATGTGGGTTTTTTTTTTATTTTTATTTTTATTTACAAACGGCACTTCTCACACTGTACATAGTCGTTTGACGCACTGACAATATATATATAAAAAAAATGTATCAGTGCAGCTTTAAAGTTGAAGACTGTAGACTCAGACACTACAAACTATTAATACTATACTTGAACGATAAACATTACATGGCGTTGAGTGGACAATGGGCATGCCTGTATTGGATCAACAACGGCATTTCTGTAATGCCATAATGACTGTTTATTAGTCGACATATGCACTGATACAGCTGTTCACATGGTCTCGATTTAATACATCTGAAATCTTTACAACCACGTCCCTCGAGACTTATAGCTGTCATTTGTAAGCAGTGTTCACTCAGCTGGTGCGAGAGGGTGCTAGAAATAGAAAGCATTTCCCCGCTCATGTGTTATGTCATGTGGCATAAGAGAACTTATATCGTTCAGCACAGTGCGCGCCATGTAAAATGTAAAATGGAGCAGGCAATCTACTGGGAGAACATGGATGATTACGATATTTCCAGGGAACAGGGGAAACTCTCCAACAGGAGCATTACACCTAAAACTTGTATAAGTACATTTCTTCACAAGTGGTACTGTATGCATATTAATGTTGACAGTTTGAAGAGAACCCCCCCCCCCCCACACACACACACACACACACACACACCATGTCGCCCGGTCACTTGCATACACAAGTGCACTTCCTCCCTCATACTGTGACCCTCCTTCCCATCTCCTCCTGAATTGGACATATAATACGTGCTTTATTCTCTGCCCAAAGGGCAAATGCTGCTGAGTGTGTGTTTGTGTGAGTTGCTCCATAGAAAAAAAACTGCACTGCGATACAAGAGGCAGCTGGGCCCAGTGCACTTTGCTTCAGTCTCTGTGGGGAGGACTGTGCAATCGCTTCATATGAGGCAGCAAGTTTGGCTTCATCGTATTACGTTTAACTGGGCAAGTGATTGGTATTGTGCAATTTCTTGCATCCATATGGCACCATGAAAAAACGTCCACCGTATTTCATGATAAGACTTTAAAATGTTTGACAGTTAATTCTAGCAGTAGCAGCGGTGGTAGTAGTAAAAGTGTAAAGCCACCGAAGAGTAGCAACGAAGAGCGCGAGAAAAACATCCAAATGTCACACTTTTAAACTCTTATCAAGAACTATAGCGGAAATTTGCCAAGAAAATGTACAATAGCAATTATTTGGTTGCTACTTTTGGTAGCTTTACACTTTAATTCTAAGCACATACCATTTATTTAGCTCACATACTTAGGCCACATCATATTTTTCTAACCATGACATGTTTCAATGACTGATCAATGGCTTTCCTCAGACACAAATGATGATACAATATAGAGACTGAGTGGCCACTACGTCCAGTTACTGTTTGACTAAACATGTGAATGGGCAAGATGCCTAATCTAAATGACTTGGACTGTGGCTGGATTGTTGTTGCCAGGGGTGCTGGTTGTAGTATCTGAGGAACCTTTTTTGTAAGTGTATTTATATAGCACCTTTCACCATGTGAAACTTGTGTCCCATCACTCCGGGTAGGTTTAATAATTAAATGAATCTCACGAAACGCTGTCCAAGTCAGCTTAATGTATGGAACAGGTTTCTGGCTATATGTAAAAATGAAAATGTGTGAGATCACACTAATGATTTTTTTTACACTGAAATGTCGAAACAATGAAGATGGCTAAATCTCTCTTTTTTTTTTTTTTTTTTTAGAATCTAATTACTGATTTAATTTCAAATTAAAATATCAGTTATCAGCTGTCACAGTCGCACCATGATCATCGTCCTGGACAGATGCCAAACGGATGGATGAAGGAGACACCAAGGCAAGGGGCTCCTTTTGTTGAGATAGTGACAGGACAATGAATAATAACCTTCATCCCTGAACTATTGTTAGATTGGTTTCTGTCTGTGTGTACATGTTATCCTAAATAAAGTCAAACACATTGTGAGCTATGAGCTGTCAGTGTATATTTGGCGGCAGACCAGAGGATGCAAAACCCGCCTCCCACTACCGAGCTTGAAGACATCTTTAATTTAGCATCGGCAACCTATGGCGGTCAGTATGATGTTGCGGCCTGTGAGCAGCTAGCACAGCCACAAGGCTCAGTGTTATCACCTATCACCTATATCGCACCCCTAAAGCACCCAAGTGCTGTTTGGTTTTAACTCACATGGCAGTAGTAGGAGCATCTTGGTCCGCCGTACAAAAGACTCTGTACGCTAACAACCAGACGATGAGGCTGCAGTGGGAATGTGATCAACCAAAACTGGATGACTGGTTTACTATTGAACGATCCTGCGTTCTCTCAAAGTGAGAAAGTGTCGTTCTTTTCAATCTTTTAATTGAAATTTCATTGTGGCTTAAAAAGTTTCAAACTATTACATATTATTATCAAATGGCCACTTTCCACGAGGCCATACCTGGACGAAAAAATCAGACAGACAAACAGAAAGACAGACAAGTAGAAAGCTGGCCATCTTCCTCTCTTCCTCTTTCTCTTCCTCCTCCTCCTCCTCTCGCCTGTCCTCTTCTCTCTCTCACACCAATGATAAAACAATGATTGGGTAGTGAGGGAGAGAGGGAAGGCTGGGTGGATGGATGAAGGGGCAATGAAAATGATAGGCATACTCGTGAGGGGAAAAAAAAAAAGAAAAAGCAAAATAAATCAATTGAAATGGTCATTTGCAGAGCGAGGAGCTTCTTTTTTTTGTTTGTTTTTTTAGGAATAACCTGCAGGAGACAAACAGGGAAAAAAAAGGAAAAAGTTGGTGATATATATGTGTGTGTGTGTGTGCACTTTTGTTAGCATACTTGTTTTTTTTCCTCAGCATGCATATCCACGGTTGGAGAGGTCAGGTGAGCGAGGGACGCATGCAGCTTGTCTGGCTGTGCATGAGTAAGCCCCTGATGGCTGATAGCTAGTGGTTTGTTGTTTAAAAAAAAAAAAAAAAAAAAGTGATTCCCTGTTCATCCTCCAGCAGCAGGCAGCTGAACCAGCTGCTCAGATCAAGAAATAGCTGAAAATGAATTTGCAGCCAGTGGAAAATGTTAAACACAAAGCCTGCGCTACAGTCTGGGGGCATGGAGTTTAAAAGCTTTGGGTGTTTACCAGGCAGGAAAGGTCTAGCAAAAGATTTGAGATGCATTATGGGAAGTGTAGTATCCAGGGTTTTTAGATCTTGACCAATACTAGGGACAAAAAAAATATAGATATCTCAGCCTCTTTATTTTTTATTTTTTTTATCACAGTGCAATACTTAAAGGTTGGAGTACCCCATAATAAAGGCCTCAAGCGAATCAGTGTTTGCCTTCCTGACATTTGCCAGCTGTTTGCCACAAAACCTATTCTGTGTTTCAGGCATTTACACCCTCACTGAACAGCAAATCAGTCTTTCGTGAAAGCAAGAGCAAGGGGGTAAGAACAATAAGAGAAAAATCCATTCATTGTCGGCTTTTATCAATGGCAAAATCAGAATTAAAAGAGAGCCAAAACTTTCACGTCATTTAGTTGGACTAAATTAAAGTCTGCTAATATCTAATAAAAGATTCAATTGTGGGAAATAATATCTTGGAGATCACAGGGCGCTGAGACTAAACTACTAGCGCTAAACTACTCGTGACTTCATCTGGTTCAAAAGTCAAGCCATGGAGATGAACCTTCGGCTCGTTTTTTTTTTCAATTCATCATTGAGGCGCCTGTGAGAGAACCACGAATGCTTTTCTGTCATTATTTCCCAACTCTGACTGCTTTTGCTGACCTCACCGCAAAACTCTGGTATCATGTGTGAAAGGAGTCAACATGGAATTGTTAGCAACAGGCGAAGTGTTAATGCCAAAAAACCGCTGTCTTCCATTACATTAGATTTAGGGCCGGCGACGTTCCAACTTCCGAGTGTGAAAAGGGTCACGCCTGGAAGTTTGCGAGCTGTCATGTCAAACAACAAGACGGTCTACCTCACGATCACGACCTTGGCTTGGTGTACGCGGAAACAAAACCAAGGTGGGCATTATGCAGCAAGGTGACTAAACGTATTACTTATTGTGAATGGGTTCTGGCAGAGCTGCAGGCTGCTGGGAGGCAGCGGTGCTGACTGGGAAAACACAACCCCCTCATTTAGTCTGATGGAACTGTAAAGTAACTAACACACGCAGGAGCAATTGTGGCTGTGTGTATGTCAGAACGTGTGGCTTTATTAGTGTGCATCTTGGCGTTTGTGTGTTTCTTGTGTGTGAGTGTAATGGGTACCGTGTGCTTGCTGAGGTCTTGTTTGCCCATCTTAAGTCAATTAAAAGGAAATAAGGCGGCTCTGACCGGCCCGTGAACCAGCTCCCTCAGCTGAGAGCACGTCTGCTCAAAAGCACACATACACACCAGCTAACACAGGGAGGCTGACAACGCTCCACAACTGGCAATCGACCCTGTGCCCTGCTGTGTGAGAAACAATGGCTCTGAGGCTGTGTGTGTGTGTGTGTGTGTGTGTGTGTGTGTGTTTCGTATTGCATGTCTGACAAGGCTTCAGAGGGAAACTGTTAAAGACTATATCAGACACAAATGCAGACACACATGCGCGCATTCCTCTCGTTTCCGCAGAGGAGAGCCAAAGAACACATTTGTGTCGTACAGACATGAACACCAACGCACAACACCACACACACGGATACACCGCACCTTGCTAATAACAAGTTAGCCTCGGCGCGGACGACACCAGCCACGAAGCTGAGGAAAGTCACGGAGCCTCCAAGCTTCCACTGCCATGAAAGACATTACTGCGACAGAATTTCCTGCTACGAGTATTATCATACACCGACCCACTATTTGACTGATCAACACAAATAACTGTGCTACTCATTTGGACGTTTAGAAACCTTTTAAGGTTTTCTTTTCAGCTAAAAATGACATCATTTGGCAGGTGTGCCTGGGGTGGGATTTAGTACAAAAATGGCCAAGTTGTAAAGCAAAAAAAACCCCCCAAAAAACACAACAATTTTTCAACTCAGGGTCTCCGGTACTTCCATTTAGATTAGTTCAAATGCTTTAGAAAACCAACCCTACAAATGCTGTTTGAAAGATATCTGCTGTACTACCTGTTGACATGTAGAGAGGTTAAGAAGGTATATCAAATGAATCTTCTGGGACGACACTAAACTTGGAGTGCATGTTACTTGAGGCGAGCCTTACTGTGTTTAAGAAAGCGAAGGGCGTAGTTAAAAAAAAAAAAAAAACATAATTGGAATTCCACAGGTGGGCCAGAAAGATTTTGAAAATATTTCCTCAGCAACATGTTCATATGTTAAGGCCTGGGGGGGGGGGGGTCTTCAGTTTGTGTATCTCATGGATTTATAATTTAGACTTTTGACTCTTGATTTTGACTCTGAATCTCGACCAAAGCTGCAATTTTGATTTAAAATTCGGAATTTTGATTTAAAATTCGGAATTTTGATTCAGTATCTTGTTTTTGTAATAGAGCATCAAGCATAATAAAAAGTAATAATAGTACTAGCTATACGATAATTTTGACCCACTGTGTCATTAATGGACTCAAGCCATTTGGACTACCACAACTTTACGTAAATTTATAAGTATTTTTGTAATTTCGAACTTTTCAGCTCGTTTTTGTTTTTCTTTTCCTGGTGTAAATGGACTTCCACGGGTTAAACGTAACACCTTTTAAGAATGAGATGAGAGCACTGAATATTTTGTGCATAATCTTAAGGATTTAAGAAAGGGGATTGAGATGTCCCCCCGTGATTCCCCCAGGCAGTGAAGAAAAGCCTTTCATTATCTTGGTCTGTCCGAGGGTTTATCAGCCATGGGCCACCTGCTGTCACCACTCTGTAGAAAACTTTTTGGTAGACACACCGTGACACAGGATATCTGTAAATCAGGCCAGGACCTTTTTTTGTTGTTGTTGTATTTTTTTTTTTATCCAATTCTAACCTTCCTGAAATCCTAATTAAAGGGAAGGTCAAGTCAACATGTCCAGTGATCACATTCTCTGAGTTCCCACTGTGAGCAGCATGATAAGTACCAGGTCCTAATGCATCGGCTCTATCCCGTGACAATCCCAGAGCTGTTCTTGTAGAGGTGAGGGACCACTTAATCCTCTATCCCCAAACCCAGCTCGTAATAAACAGGCTGCATTTAATCCACAACACAGAGGAGCAAGGGTTAAGTCTTTATCGCTTGCCATGCCAATGTTCTCCCTTTTACTCGCTCTCACATTCTATCCCTTTGTAAGCATCATTATAATACTGCTATTGTAAAATCACTGGATTAAAATCTTGACCAGCAATCTGCATTAGGTTACAGGAAATGAACCGCAGCCGCTGCTGAGGCAGAAAACACAACGTCGGTAATTTATTAAACAGATGTAAAATAAAATAATTCTTGTAAAGAATATATTGCCCTGCTGTCTGTGGGCTGAAAGGAGTTTCCCACAACATGTTGAAATGCCACACTGGCCTTAATTTGCTTTATAAAATCTGATAATTTCCTTCTACATCTGGATCTATGTACGGCACTCCCGTCCTGAACGGCAGGAGGAAGGATGAACAAACACTCCTGCAAATGAAAAAGAGGATCAAGTTAACACTTTGTGACTCTTGTGGGTTGTGTTACTCTCTTTCGTCCTTCTTTCCCAACCTCTGTTTCTAGGCAGGAGGGGGGGGGGGGGGTACTTGATAGCACACTTAGCATACTCACGGACTCATTGCATTTTCTGTTAATTTGTAGAAACACATTTCAAGGAAGCCATAAGTATAGGAAATGTATTGATTTTTGTTTCTACTTATTGATTCAAGTTCCTTTACGCCGTCCATAAACAGTTATTTGTCATTACTGATAAATACATAAACATGCTCTGGCCGTGCAAGTTTTGCACCAGCTGGACACGCCAGAATGTATGATTCCTGGGCATTACGGCCAGGATTTGAAACATCAGAAACACTGCATTCTCATACTGTACATCGCTTCAGAGAATATATGAGGGTAGATTTACTCCAAAAAAAAAAGAGAAAAAAAAGACAAAGCCATTGTTGCAGTTTCAAGTTTACAGTTTGACTGTAAAACCATCATCAGGAGCAGGTAGAGATGTCAGGAAAGAACAGCTAATAAATACCAGGCGTGGCAGCTGTTTGATATCGTCAGCCAACTTTTTGTAAGATGGAACATTAGCACATATGCAACATCCCCAAAAACTCTCAACAACTATTCTAGTTCCTTAGAAGCTTTTAGGCTCAAGGTTCAAGGACCATTTATATCAGCTGATGGAAAATATCAGGATGTCCCAGTATTTGTTTGATCAATTGCTTCTGTGTTTTTTTGTGAACTGTCCATAGATTCATGTCTCTCTTAATGAGTTGTCACGGAGAAACATTCTGCTTTATTTTCCGTCCATGACCACAATCTCTCCCTATCCTTAATCAGGTGTTTTAGTTGCCTAATCATATGTTAACCAGGCTTTGTCTGTCATAACAGCGACCTTTCCTTAGCCTTCACAACACCATAGTTCTCATGCAGGTAAAGAAATAAATAATTTTCACGTTGCCATTGGAGGTCAAAACCAATGTTCCGTCTAATGACAATTGGTGACGAAACGCCCAGGTTGCTCTGCACTGGGACATCATTTACTGTCAGTGGCTGACCATTGCCCATAGTTTGGCGAGTTGAATCGGCAGTGAGAGTTCTCTGACTGGGTGCTCAGCCAACTGAATCATTGATTTCACAGATTTCAACGGTGGCGTTTCCTGGTCCTACATCTTGGCATGGCACCCTGTAAAAACAACGGGCCTTTGGTCGCACTGTGAACTGTATAGAACACAGAGCATGCTACATGTCGGTAGCACCGAAAACATAGAAAGAGAACATGACGAAGGCAGCTATCAGCAGCACAGACTGAAATACATCATACACCCAGTCCATTAGATAAAGTCTCAGCATCCATTCACTGTGGGAAAACACACACACACACACACACACACACACCATAGAGTCAATGGTCAATAAGTCTATATGAATAAATAATGGGGGGGAAGCAAGGAACTGCGTTGGTGTATTTTATACCATGGATCCCCACACTGACGCACATTAGAGCGCAGATCCTGAACGCTATCCCAGGGATAGCACAAAAAACAGAAAGGCAATAATTGACCATTTAGTAGTTGCACTATGCATTCTGCACATGGGGGGGGGGGGTTTAAAGTGGCGATGCCAAAACTTGCAGACAGATGGAATCCCAATGGGAAATGGCAGTGCGCTTGAAACAAACCAATCAATGTTATCCTACCACGTCTAAAGGCACAAGTGATTCTATCTGTTCCAAATGGCTACACTTGAAGGTGAGGTAAAATCCCTGCTGTCACAGCCTCCCCTCCTTGCTGCGTCTCACCGGGAGGGTTTCCCGATGATGTCTGATTACCCTACAAGCGCTTCATTTGAAGCACACTGACCCCTTAGACTTCTGTGTCAGCAGGATCTCGAAAGCAGGTGTTTTAATTAATAAAACAACCACTGTCGGACAATGACAGTGAATTGAGACTTTTCCTTATTTTTGCCTGCTTGAATCCCGGCAAGAAACCTTGAGAGCGACCTGATGCCTTATTCGCGAAGAGTTTATTCAAGTCGCGGTCTTATGTTAATAGTTTGGAGGAGAACAAGCAGAGCAGTTTTTTTTTGTGTCTGTAAGTGTGCAGCCCAGCCGATGGAAGGAGTTGCCATTTGCAGCTCAAAGTGTGGGCAGACCAAGAAGACTTCAGCAAAGCCAATTTGCATACAACTCCTCCCACACTTTGTACAGAGATGTGACTGTGGTGTTGGCACTGATGATAGTAATTGTGGGGGAGGGGGGAGGCAGAGAAAGAGAGAAATGGACGCTCAGAACTCTGCTTGATGAGTTGCATATGCAATGTCGGCACATCAGTATGCGTACAGCCATGTGCACAAGTTCCTGTCCGTTCAGTTTGCTATCCTGCATTCCTACATGCCACAGCACCCCCAGGACATGGCCATATGCCACTGGCTTGGCCCGTTGATCAACACCGCTCCAGCCTCGCATGACAGCTCACAATGCACAGATACACACACAATCGCGCACAGTAGTTCCGACAGATGGGTGAAAAGGTGGGCCACGTCATGTGTGAAGTGAACAGAGGGCAGGGGAGTGTTAGCAATTATGGTGAAACAGACTGCAAAGACAGACAGACACACAGACAGTGTGTGTGTGTGTGTCTGTGCAACAACAACAAAAAAAAAAAAAAAAAAGGTGCACATGGGCACGTACAGAAATACAAGCAGAGCATTGACCAAAACAACCCTGCACTCGAGAGACTATAGGAGAGGACAACAAGCCCACATTGAAGAGGGCCTTAATAGAGTACCTGCGAGTGTGGCAGAAAAGTAGTAATACACTTGTACATGTCTTAGATCTGACGAATCTCTGTCTACCCGATCTTTATTTCAAATCACAGTTCTATCCGGAGCAGAACAATAGATCTTGAAGGTGAGACACACTGTCCAGTGGTGACCGGACAAGCACTTAGAAGCTTCTGTGTTGGTTCGACAGGTGCACGTAAAGACACACCACAAACACAAAATCTCCTCCGAGCCAAAACAACAGATATGCCACGATTTAATCTCCGAAGAGCAACCTGTGCATCGGCTGACAATTGAGCAATTTCAAGCACAGCAAGTGTGACGTACGCGGACAAAGACAGAGGGAGTCTTAAATCAAGACTGGGGGTCAACCAACATGTGTCTTCGAGTCGGGTACAATTGCCAGTGGGGGTTCCTCGGCAGGTTATTCTTGGACAGCCCTGCGAAATGGTGTTTTTAAACACAGGATGATAATTCAAATCGGAACCGTTACTACCAAACATAATTCAATGTATGTGGAATCTGATAACAATTACAATAACAAAAGCAATAATAATGAAAGAAAGATTGCATGTTAGGTTTATTCTGCATTAAATGTGCAATCTGGATGCCACTGATTGACTGATTTACATTTTATGGTTTCAATTAAGTGAAAAAAAACAAACAAGCTACGAATTCTCCAAGTGTATAACAGTTCTGTTATTAAGTCTATTCATTTGGATCAGGGCCTTGGTTCGAGGGCCACAAAACACTCTTAATAGTCACTTTTCGTATATATGTGGGAGACATTCATACCGTACGATAAATCTCTTGACGTGAGAGAATAATATGGACAGACTCTGAACTGAACTGAACTGAACGTCTAGTGTTTTTTTCGTTTTTTTCGACCTAAATGTGTCAGAAATGACTGACAACGAAGTATCATTTTGTCCTCGGAAATCGGGTTTTGTTTTGGCACAAGTATCGAAACATTTCAAATATTACCCAGCCTTATTATAATAACATAATATATTAGTATGTTAATAATGTGAGATATTCAGCTCAAAACCCAGACAGAACATCAACGCAGATAATAAGCCATGGTTAAAACTGAACTGCCCTACACACAGTAACAGCTGTCTGTGATTATGACTATGTTTAAAATTGTGTTCTAAAAGTGTATGATTTTTTTAATGATATGAACATGTGCCTGTCTATGAACCAATTGATGTGGATTTATGTTGAATTTAGATATTTGCACGCGTTATTGCTCATTAGTAACCTTTGAACTTAAGTGGGTGAATTATCAATTTCAACCCGTTTCAAAAAGCTTTTTTAAAACTAAAAGTTAACATTTTACTAAAATAACCTTCCGTGGAAATTAAGACGCTTGTGTCAAGAGTTCATGTCAAAGCGTCACACAGTATCTAATCAGCTCAAGTGCATTAAGCAGAGAACCTAAGCAAAGTACGTCTTTTGTTTTTAATGAAAAAACTTTATATTGTTTCCCATTAAAATGTATTTTTATGTTCTCCCTCACCTACAGCTTGTAAAGCCCTTTGAGGCCAAAGTGTAATACAATTGACGTGTGAAGAGAAAAATATATCACAGGCATTTTTTGTGAAGAATTTTCTAGTTTTCCTATTTTCACACGACATTCAAACAATTCCAGAAATTCCAACAAATGAAATCATCAGAAATTCCACAACATCGATGAAATCAAACTGGATGGTTCGGACATATCAGGCAATATACACTGTGTATTTCTGGAATTCATTTGCTGACTTAAACTGGAAGTCAGTAGGGACGGAAGAAGTTGCTGAATGTGTGTAGGAACGGAGACAGAGTGTGGGAAACGGCTGAGAGTGAAAGTGGTGTGGAGAGTGATGAGAATAATCCTCTGCCCATGTAACAGAGATAAAGACACACAGAGGTTTTAGCTCCACACAGGAGATTGACCTCATTACTGGCAACAAGCTCACAAACCAACATACAGACACACACACACACACACACACACACGCAGCAGAAATGTAGATAAGTGGCAACATATAAATGTGCTTGACCAGTATTCTTACTGTCAATGACTCACTCTAAAAGGAGTGTGTGTGTGTGTGTGTGTGTGTGTGTGTGTAATGAACCGAGAACACCCCAACCTTGATCAGAAGCGGAAAAAAAAAAGAAAAAAAAAAAAAAAAGAGCACTGCCCCCTCCACTCTCACATTCATCAAGGGTGTGCGTTTGATCTCTCAGCCACATCACACATGTGCCCTCCAATCAACCGCTGCTGCCTCTAAGGCCCCCTTTGGCCGGCCTACACACAAATACACACACACACACACACACACATATACACACAGAGAAGGGAACGTCCCACACAGAACCCATTAGGACTTTTGATTAAATTTGAGTATAGCTCATGTATAAAGGCCACGGCCAGTGCAGCTTCATTCAAGTGTGTGTGATTGTGTGTACATGCATGCACAAGACGAAAAAAGAAAGCAAAAATGAGTGACTGTAAAGCCTCCTGACCTTTGTAATATAGATCCTAACTGCTGCCAAGGGAGGTTAAAACCTAAAAGGGCTCCATAACACTTCATAACTCTGACTTAAATGAAACAACTACAACTCTACAGCCATTAGTGTGACACACACACACACACACACACACACACACACTGTCTTTAGAAGTTGGCAAGGCAACCAAGGTCATTAGGTTTATTTCCATTGGCAGAGAAGTGATTTTGGCAGCCGCAGTCTGCCCGGCAACACTCACATTTATCAGAATAAACAAATATGATTGGAGGAGTGTCCCCCACCTTAATGAATCTCTCCAGTAAAAAAGGGAGAGTGAGTGAAACAAAAAGAGAGGCATTGGGAGCAACTTAAAAGTTAACCCTGTTTAATTTTCAGGTCAAACGGCGACCGCCACGCAAAGACAAAAGTAAGTGGTACAAAGAAACTGGAGGGAAAGAGCCTTTTTTTGCTACATGCTAAGACTTTAGCATACAGCAAGCGACAGTAGATTTCATAATGTAAATGCGTTGAGATATGGTATAGCTATAATCACTAGGATTATCCAGAGTGAGACGACTGACCTCTTAATACAGGGGGTGGGACTCAATGACAGCAACACCTGTGCAATATGTAATACAAACATACAATACATAAAAAGTGTCATTCCCTGTATGAGGTAGGGTGAGCGGATGGATCGTTTTGGTTTTATTTGACCAGGTTTTGAGACATCTGGAAGTTCTCCCTCCGTCCCAATCCGGAAGGAGGCGCACAATGTTTAACCCGAACTACTGTCTGCCAAAGAAGTCCCAAAGAAAACTGTAGCCGGTGTGTTATGCTGATTATACAGAGTACCACGAACCAAACTAACCATTCACCTCCATTGTATTGGGGTGGGGGCAGAAATCTCAGACAGATTTTTCGAAACTTGGGACAAATCAAACCCAAACTGTTTGCATGGACGGATACCACGAGAGAGAAGTGAGAAAACACGTTTCATGTTTCAAAGCGAGGGGAAACAGAGAATGGACGAAGAGACAGAAAGTCAATTTTAACTATTTTGAAAAACCATAATCAGCATACTTCAAGCAAAAAAAACGCCCTACACCTTCAGTTCGTAAATTGTAAGAATTTTGTCTCATGTGATCATAAATTGAGCAATGTTTAGATTTTGGCGTGTTGATTGAACAAAACAAGCAATATGATGACATCACCTTGGGCTTTAGGAAATTGTGTTGAGCATTTTTAACCATTTTCTGACATTTTCTAAACTGACTGATTAATCATGAAAATAATCAACACATTATTTATCATCAAATTTAACGGTAGATGCTGCCCTAAAAGCATGACATGCAGCAAAGGTCCTCGGCAAGACTTTAACTGGACTGTTTTAAAGCATTTTAAAGTTTGCCACCAGAGTTATTTACAAGTTCTCTTTATTTCACTTGAGATAAGGATCTTTGCCCGGTATCACTTCATCAGTTTTCAAATGTAAAGACTAAACAATGATAATAATAATAATATTAAAGCATTTGTTTTTCTATACAGGATGATTTTATCTATAACATAGCTGACACCAAAAACCTTAGCATTCTGTTTCATTTACATAAAGACAGGATGGAGAGGGGTGGGAGCGGTGGGGGTGGGCAGATATCCACAAATAAAGCGGCAAGTTGGAGCCTTTAGGAGATGAGCCCTTCCTCTGAACTTGTGCTGCTGGAGCATGTAACAGGGAGAGAAATGACCTGCTTCCTGTCCAATTCACGTGGTTCAAAAATGTCCAGCAAATATAAATGAGCAAATTGTGGCTTTTTGATGCTGAACCTTTTGCAGCGTGTGCGTGTGTGTGTGTGTGTGTGTGTGTGTGTGTTGCGCTTGTATGTTATTCTTCTGAGCTCATAAAGCATTTCTTGTAGTCGTTAGTTGGGGTTAGATAAAGGCAAGCAAATCCAAGAAGAGTGGAAAGGCAGGGTATTAATTATACTAAATGGAGAAAGATGGTGCAGAGCCCTCAATAGTGAACGGCAAACAATACACATGTGCACCATACATGAAATGCTCAATCACACAAAACAGCACAGTTTAGCATATTCACTTACTAATCCAAGTTTCTGATCATAAACCAACCTCTCATTATATCAGACTGCACCGACACACACACACACACACACACACACACACACACACACACACACACACACACCCTGGAACAATGATGCTGCTGCTGCTGCTGCTGCAGCGTTGGACAAATGTCCTATTGGAGATTGGACTAGTGTTCCCAGCTTAGCACCCCCACAGCAGATGTCCAATCATCCTAATATAATAGCAGGAACAGAACAACACAGTGGCTAAGGCCTCAGATTAAAACTATCTGCATCCCAGAGGATAAAGCACAGCGGCAACGCAACAAACTAATGCGAGCAAGATGAGGTGAGACTTAGTGATGCAAAACAAGGTATATAGCTGGCACCTGCAAGAATGGGCAAGCAGCATGTGACAATGTTAGCACAAGCACAAAATTCCATTGTTTTGATTTCTTATGGATTCACTTCTTCACTTTTTTGACACAATATCTCTCAAAGTACGGATCTAACGGAACAGAAACATAATACAAGGACAGAGGAAGGTCCTCGGTCACCAATGAAACAAAATGAATGAAAGGGGGGCTTCAGCCAGTAAGGACACATGGAAATGATGACTTTTAGTGTATGAACTACTCTGGCAACAAAAACTCAAAGTAAAGGTAGTTACAAAATGTATTCAAATGTTTCATTATCGAATGCATATAGAGCGCAGGGTTCTCCGCGCGTATGTTAAAGTTCAATTCTGGTGTATTTATATAACTGAATACTGGAGGTTGCCAGGAATTAGCATTGTGGTGAATGCAAATGAGAAGCCAGAGCTCGACGATGCCGCTGTACCATCATGCTGTCCCAGTAAATCATTTGCAGCTCCGCGCAAGAAGCAGTGGATCAGACTTAAAAGCTGGGACAGTGGCATGTGTCTGGGAGTTCCTTCATCATACATGATGACTGATCCACAACAGGCTCAGCCACAGGTGTCTAGACCTGGAACGAGGGTTGAAACTGGACTGGGGTTTCACGTCATCCTTGCGGTGTCCCAACGGCCACCATCGCTTGAGACAAGTACATATGCGCGTGACCATACACGCTCGAGCATGTGCTCCAAGTGATTGTGTCCAATCCAGTTTTGTAATCACCAGTGAAGCAATACATTGTATTGTACTGCTACTGCTAATATGATTTGACCAACCTTGTAATTTACATTACACTACTAACACGATAATAGTTTTGGATGGTTAAAAAAACCCAAAACAAATATATATATATATACAGCGCTTAACAAATGTATTAGCCCACCACCCAGTGAAAGGTGTTTGCCCCCGCTGCCCTAAATGAACAGTATTGCTGATGACCAAAATATTTGATGTTTCTGTAATGGTTAATCCACCAGTATGTGCAAGCCAAGCTCTTTAATCCAAATGATCTCTTTAATGCTCAAATAGAATTATTGTTGTTATACATGAATTCTCAAATTTACTGTTTTACAAAAAAGCAGAAAAAAAATTAGTAAAGCACATTATTATTTTTTGATTGAGATGCCAAATTACAGTTATTTACTTGCATTCCTGAACAGAAACATTTGTTTTAGTGGTTGCGAGAATGCAAGCTGTTATCAGGGCCAAAGGAGGTCGTACAGAATATTAAGATTTTTGGTTAATATATGTCAATGAGGACTATTTAGCTGTTCCAGTTTGTTATTTGCCTGATAAATAACAATACAATTTTTAGTTTGAAACAAGTTTCTGACATTTTTCTAAAATATTTGTCTAAAATATTTGTCATTTTTATGACAGGTGGTCTGATAAATTTGTTAAGCACTGTATATATACATATATACAGAGCAGTGTTAGGCTGATTTCAATAAAATCCTGTACACCTCAAACTGTCAACATGCTGTTTCTTACCTTAAAATAAACAAAATGTGTGAATTTGATCCTCATCTTGAGTGATTTGAGTGATTCTTTTCACAAATGGAATGTTGCCCTTTTCTAATTGTTTGACAGTGACTGGTTTCAGCAGACAGTCGAACGTAGGAGAAGCTTCTTTCTGTCGTTGTTGTGGCAAGTGAGGCAATTTTAGATTGCTGCACAAACTCATGGACATAATTTGAGGGGAAAGTTTTAATCAAAACCAAAAGCACTACTGTATGTGCACTAACATCAGCGAACTTATCTGTCATGTTAGCTTCCAGGGTCACTATCCAATTGACAGTTGTGTCCAATGCGAAGCAAAATGAGTAGCTAAAGAGAAACATTATCTTTTCCTCCTCCTCCTCTTGTTCGGTCTCTGACCTTCTGCAAGGAAGGATCATCCCACCGTCTGGCACAGTTTGCCACAGAAGCAGGATTTATGAAGAGGAAATTGCAACTGGCAAATGGGTAGGGTGGAAAAAAAAAAAAAAAAGCACCCCCCCCTGGGGCAGAAGAGACGGGATGGAGAGAGGGAGGGACAAAGGCAAATATTTGACAGGGACAACAGAGGACTAATAGTTGGATTTGACCTCCTCGTGAACCCTTCATTGTCTTTGGAAGGCAGCAGAGTCTATGATGAGAAAGCCTCTTACCCCCCCCCCCCCTCCCCCCAACAAATAGGTAATGAGTGGTAATGAGAGACAATGAGTAAGAGAGGGAGAGAAAGGGGAGGGGAGGAAGATGCAGATAATGTAAGCCAGACGCAGACAGAGGAATTACGGAGAAACAGAGGAGGGAAGAGCGAGCGAGAGCAGCTGCAGCAGGGCTGAAAGTGAAGCTGAGAAAGTGCCGGACTGTGGAGGGAGCATCCAGGGAGTTGGGTGACGAGAAACACTGTCCGTTTGTGGCCACTGATAATACTTTCCATTCTAGCAGGCTCTATGTGGGGGTCTGCTGTGTGTGTGTGTGTGTGTGTGTGTGTGTGTGTTTGCAGGCCCTGTGCGAGCTGCTGATTCCCCTGATTGCAGGCTGGCGCCCTGCTGGCGAGCCCCCGCACACTGAAATTAAATCCACTCTGCTCCGTTATAAATTATAATGCTTTACAAACAACACCCCCACCAGGGAACCCAGGAGGCGGGAGAGAGAGAGGAAAAGAGAGAGAGAGAGAGAGAGAGAGAGAGAGAATGGATGGTGTTAGAGAGGAAGAAGGAGGATTGGAGGTGTATGAATAAAAAAATGTGCAAACAAAAATGATGAAGACAAGGAAGATAGTAACTTAAGAAAAGGGGGGAAAAAAAAAACATTACAGTTTTTTTTTTAATGCTAACTGAATTGTGAATTTAATACCTAACTCAAATAAAACACAGCTGGCAAAACCAGCCTTTTAAGCAGTGGAACACAGCTAAACAGTAAAGCAGCGTAGTGTACAGAAAAGATAAAAAAACATAATTAAATCAGGAAAGAGACAGAATTGCACTTAAACCCAAGTCTTATGAACCTGCCTTAAATTTAGATTACAGACTTTACAAAATGTGAAAGGCCTTACCTTAAATGGCGAAGGAAAATGAAAAGCCATTGTGAAAGTGAAATAAACAGGGAGCGAGACAGATAGAGCACAGATGTGCGTGGAGGAGATAAAATAGTTAAAGAAGGGCTCTGATACTGCTGGGTGGACTGGTGGGGTGGGGGGGGGGATGAAAGCCTCAGCTAAATGGACCTTGTGGTGCCAGAGAGGCAGCGTGTCGTGCGATATCCAGCTAGACTGGCACCACATCATCGGGCCGGCGCTGTGGCGGGCAACAGAGAGCTAATGTGTCTAACCTACGGCTTCTGTGGAGGACGATAACCTGCTAGCGTGGTGCCAGGCTCAGTCCGAGTCAAATGGGGGAAGAGATGGAAAGACAATGATAGTGAAGTGTCATCACTCCTCGGCTCTAAGTGTGAAGGCTGATGTTTGTGTTTTTTTTTTTGTTTTTTTTTTCAAGGCTTGTACTATATGTTTGGACTGACGCTCAAATACATACAACTTATGCTGTGAATGGGTATTCCACATAGTACTGAACTGCGTTGATTAAAGGATTAGTCAATCACCAGGAGTTCTTTTCTTTCAAACAAACACTCAAGTTCAAACATTCACTGGTTCCAGTTCGTCAAAGTGTGAAGATGTGAGGGTTAAAGTCATTGCCGTAATCATCTAAGTCCTAATTGGTTGTAACTATTTTGACAACATGTCAGTTGTCAAGCTTAAATGCCACACATTCGGAAGTTCCGGCTTCTCAGATCATTCTGAATTGAACATTTTGTGGTTTCAGACGGTTGGTCGGACAGAAAAGGACTTTTGAAGACGTCGCCTTTGGCTCAGGGAGATAAGTGATGGGCTTTTTTTTCACAATGGTCTGACATTTTAACGTCAAATGATTCATCTGTTACTGAAAAAAAAAAAATATATGTATATATATATCAACAGGCTAATTGAAAATAATTTTTTTTTTTTTTTACAGTTTTCAAAGTGCAAAGAATTAAGACTTTTCTGTTATATATGGTGTGAAACTGTATCTAAAGGGTATTAAAACACATACACAAACATATTGCAATCTAATACAATAATCCAACGACAAATACTGCCTTTGCAAAAACAATCCAATGTTCAGTTTTTGTTGAATTGAATTATATTATATTGCATATATATATGTGTTCATATGTAATATGTCCCTATTACTACAGCGTATTGACCCTATTCCTGTGTATTTAGGCCTTCTAAAACATACAAATAATATCATGAATGTGTTTCAATTCAATACAACATAATAAAACCAATGTTGACAAAAAAGGAAACATTATAATCTATAAAAAAGTTTGCATTTTTGCAGGTATGTCATATTGGCTTGAAACGAACAGGTGTTCATGACACTGCATCCAATCAAACTAACTGCATCGTATCCGTCATATTAAAATTGTATGACACTGACAAGCTAACATATTTCTGTTTTCATTTTCATCACTTTTAACTAAGGGCCACATTTGGGCCCATACCTCGGCCTGCGGCTGAAACTGCAACTGGCAGACTGTTTTTGGAACAACAGGCCTATTCTCCATCCCAGCAGGAGGCTGGGTCATGTGTGGCCGTTTACTTTGTCTGCCCATCAAACGTGAGACTCAGACGCCTTAAACAGAACTCGGCCTCACTTCCGTTAACGCCTGAACACAAAGCCTGGACCAGTGATACAGGACACAGCTGTCACCACCACCTACACGGGCAGTCAGCCTTTGTATGGGGAGCAGAAACACGGCCACACACATCTACTGCCACCACTGTTAATGTGGGTACCAGACAGTTAACTGTGCGTTAACAATTTGAGCATACCAGTTGATTGGTAGATCACTGTTTCACACTTTGTTTCACTGTGACTGCATTTACAAGTTTTTCATAGTCAAATTGTGTATTTTTGCTGTTAGGCAGCAGTTATCAAAAAATGGACGCACTACTGAAACCAGCTCTGAGCTTTCTGTCATCACCAGCAACGGTTAGAAGTGGGACTCGAGTCATATTTATTCCAGCCCGGTATCCCTGGAAATGATGCTCATATTGAACAACTCTGCAGCGTATGATTTATATCCAATGCCAATGTTGAGTGCAAACGCAAGGGGGTAGTGACCCTGATGTAGCGAGGAGGAAAGGTGGATGTCGGGGTGGCGTATGGGCATTCAGCGTGAGCGGCCTTCAGGCAGAGTTCGCTTCAATTAGGTATGGCTTTTAATCCTTCCCTGACCTTAGTGTTTTGTTTGTGATACTGCAGAATAAATACATTTTAAAACGTCGGCACTAAAAGTTACATGCAGCCTTGTCAATGAACATAATACTGGGTTATGGAGAATTATCCAATAGCAATGATGCGGTTGATTTATTCTTTTTTTTCTTTAAAGGTTTCTCCTTCTACACATTTCTACTTCCTTAAAAAGTGTATTCCAAATGCAAACTCAGCTCCGGGTCAAACATGGCTTATTTTACCTGAGGAGAACCTACGGAAAGCAGAGGTGACAGCTGGGAGGGAGTACCAGCAAGCCTCGAACACACCACAGCAGAAAAGACAAAAAAAAAAAAAAAAAAAAGACATCAGCTGTCATGACCGTCAGGGTAAACAGAAAGAAAGAGACAAAGAGGGAAGGGACGCAACTTGACGGCGATATGTGCGCTTGCAAGCGTTCAGAGGCAGCGTCAAGCGGGCCATGACAATACTCCACAACATTACCAAAGCAAAATGCTTCACAGGAGAGGTGCAGCAACAGCAAATTGTAGGAAGGCTACACACACACACACACACACACACACACTGACGGTGTTTATTGAAGCGGTTTTGCGGCATTTTAGACGTCTGTCACTCATTTGTCTCACTGAACATGATGTGCTTCAATTTCTACAAGTATGTCAAACTCATGTTGCATTCAAGCACGTCTGATTTTTTTTTGTGAAACAGCCTGTCAAAACACACGCAAATCTCCGACCCTCTCGATGTTACCACATGACCTACTATATATCTAGAGTGATTGATCAAGGCCCCCAGTCACCTTCAACCAGTAAATATCTGAAATGCAAACAGAAATGGCTTAAAAACCACATATATTTTTATGTATTGATATTTGGCCAGCTGTCCTCTTAGCACTCCAGGAGTTCTTCTGCTTCTGAGGACAGGAGGTCGGCATCGTTGCGGATTGAACGAACGGCTGTAACGTTTCTCGATTGAAGCTGTTTTTTGACATTTTTTGCAAAGATTCGTTGTCTTCAGATTTTGAAGGAACGACATCCCTGCCGCAGCAGCAGACACTGAGGACAAGGTGACTTGTGTATGGACAGAAGATCCATAATCAATGCTGCTTTTTGATGGTTTTGTTGGCGACTAAGCGTCTTGTCCATCAAGATCTTGATCACAGCGCAGGAATGGAAATAGTCGGGTCTTCATTGCAAGGGAAAGAGAGTGAAGAACCATTGGCCTGCACTAGCATGCCATCCAAAATAGTAACGGTTAAGTGCAACAGCTGTCCAATCAGCTGGCTTCTGTTCCCCCTCACGAGCCAATTACAATGTGATGGGGGCTTGAGCAAACAAAGCATTATGGGTCGGTTAAGCCTTTCCTCTCATCTCCGGGAGTTTGCTGTCGCTTTTCCAGAGGCACACACAACATCTGCAAACACCTGATAGGCCTTAGCAGTGGCCTTCAGCCCTCTCGTTGCCTGGGTTAAATTGTTACCACCTTTCTCTAATCCCGACGCTGACAATTAACTGTATGGCCGAGCACTTCAAAGCTCCCGGCGGCCAAAAGGGGTTAACCCTGACGCTCCCAAAGATTTGTTTTTGATTTTGCCGAGATCCCCAGACACTTTCATCTTTGGCCCTCGCTCCTTCTTCCTCTCTAAATCCCAGAGGGCCAAGCCAAGGGGCGGCGGCGGGGGGGCGGGGGTGTTGCAGCTAAATTCAGTGCGATATTTCACGGCTAATTTTTGAGTTCCCACAAGGTTATCAATACAAACACATGCGTGAAATGTAATCTGGGGGGAAAAAAAGATGGGTGTCCCTTCTGTGTCACAGAGCAAACATTACATGGTTTGGTGGGGAAAGAAAATGTTTTACTATGAATTGCTTAAGTGTGTTAAGTAGTTGTTAACACACTTACACTTGTAGTTTGTTTGTTTTTTTTAAATCATATTTGAAGCTGTTTTCATCATTCACAATAATCCATAGAGTCAATAGTATCCAAGCAGAGAGTTAATGGTGCCCAACACTCCAAGCCCTGGAGGTACACAACTGGAAGGTCATGCTAGTGAGGATACAGGGGTGGCTAATCAAATCTAAACTAGATCCAAAACAATACCTGATTTTTGGTACCAATGCGAACACAAACCTTTTCCGATTCCTAACTTATATATATTATGAAAAACTCTAAGCATGTTTTTCCTACTAAACCCATTCTAACTTTAACAAAGGGAGTCAAAGCTCTCACGCGTTGCATGTTAGGAGACATTCACGAACTAGACGGTCGAACAATAACTTCAGAGGATCTGAACAGAAGTCCGATGCCGACTTCACGGTACCTTCTGATGCTGATGGGCACATTCCGAATATTCCCTCCGCTGTAAAGTCTTTCATGAAGTATTTTAATGATATGGTCAGTGTTCCTCAACACATGACCACAGAATTGGCTTATGTTATGGCTAGCAAGAGGCACTAGAAATTGTAGGAATTAGAGAATTCATTTAAGCTGCAGATTGTACAAATCAAGTGTTAGCTTCCACTCGTTCTTGGTGGCACACGTAACAGAAATGTATGAATGATTTGACCTAAATGCACCAAGTGGTTAACATCTCTACTCGCGTTTTTAGGTGCACAAACTGGTATCTTTTATCTGGTAATTTTTTTTTTTTTTCATCAAAGAATACTATATTTTCTAATATATAATTAGAACTTTTTACAAGAAGAGAATTTCTTTGAGTTTGCTTGAGGCATCTGCCTCCATTACTTTCCCGGCCAATCTTTCGACACAACATCCCGTGCTATACACAACGTTAGCATACAGTGGGCATTGCCACCTTTCCCACCTCTTTGCCAGTGTGGGTGTGTGTGTGTTGGCTGTTCTGGGCACTACCAGCCTGTTCCAGCCCGATCCCTTCAGCTCTGTCAACTTTAACTGTGTGTATGTCGGGGGTGGTAGATTACTCTATGTGTGTGTCTGTTAGGGGTAATAGTGTGTGAAGAGCTAGTCCTCCATGCATCCTGCCCCTCCTCTATGCCCCAACAGTCTCCCCTGCAGCGCCTCAGCAGGAACTGGAGCAAATGCGTTTAGGAATTAAGACTGGGGAATGGCCTGAGGTGTGTGTGTGTGTGTGTGCGCATGTGTGTGTGTGTGTGTGTGTGTGTGTGTGTTATCATGGGGTTGTGCTGCTCTTTTGCGGCGTGCCAGCTCCTGCCAGCTGCCCCAGGATGTGGCCTGTCACTTCACATAGCCGCTGATGAGCCACACAAGTGTCAAGAAAGGTGAAGATGGAGATAAGACCAAAACACACACACACACACACACACACACACACACACACACACACACACACACACACACAAACAAACAAACAAACACAAACACACACACAAAATAGTGAGATAGGTGAGGGAAAAGCTGGACAGTGCTGCGATGTTCAGAGTCTTCACATGAGTCAAACCATTGATCCTCATTTTGAAGGTTTTGACGATGACGCAATCCCAGTTAGCCTCATGTCCCACAGAAATATGACTCGGCAGAAACAGCAGAGGGGGGAAAAAAAAAAAAAAAAAAAAAAAAAAAAAGAAGGAAAGAATCCACTCAGCTTTCTTGAATATCATCATCAATCCAGGTCTGGCTCCAGTCCCACTACACAGTTCCTCCGTGTTTTCTGCTATTGTTCAATGATACTGTAATACTGTGGATGGAGGGTAAAATACAAGAGAGCCACAAGTGTTTCTGAGCAATCCCGGGACCATTCGCTGGTATCGGAGTGAAAACCTCCCGAATTGACCTTTTACAGTCAACCTCAGCGCCTGTACATTTATCAGCATAAGACAGCTTTTTCAAACCCCCAAATCCAACGGACTCTACATTTGGTAGAGTTGTTTGTTTACATTTTCCAGCCAGGTAAATACACACACACACACATACGCACACTCATCCCCCTCTATACTCCTGTCTCCTCTTAGCCTACTGAACAATGACGCATAGCTGACGTTAAGTGCAATGCTATTAGCCGTGGCAGCGGTGGAGTGCCTGCGGCTCTGCGCAGCACCCAAAGGCTCCGTATGCTGCCGAGCAACACCGTAGGGCACGGACGCTAAGGCGAACACACACACACACACACACACACACACACACACACACACACACACACACACACACACACACACGACACGACACATGACACATGTTGGTACAGACAGTTTACATCGCATTGTACAGTTTTCTCTTGCAAACTCAACTTCTGGAATAAATAAATACATGCGTCACGTTTTTAACAGGTGTCCGTTCATTTTGCAGGTTTCAGCTCTAGTGCGCATACTCGAATGAAGTACTGTATGAATAAAGCTGGTGGCAGATCTCAGTCGAACTTTCGGGGGGGCCGCCTGAGTTCTTGGTTTCGTTAGCTGACTGGTTTGAAAAGGACAACCTTGGGGAAATAAATAAATACATGAAAGGTGCAAATGTCACTCATTTTAGTGCTGAAACGCTTGAAATTTCATACAACCTGATTGACAGCTCTTCTGATTATTGATTGATTGTTTAATGAGTCATAGAGTCTATGAACGCGGACATTTTTAATTTTGAAAAACAATTAGTGTGGCGTTTAATTTGGGGTCATCTTACCTTGCCAGCTCTTAAGTTATCATTCTTATTGTATTTATTGTAATTTCTCCTTTTTTTTTTAAATTGTTTTTAATGTTTTATCATCATACAAATATTTTATCTATTGTAATTGTTCATTTTCATTCTTGTTTGGCGGGGCACTTCAGGCTTCTCTGGATGATAGTTATTATTGTCAACAGCTTGGCGTCTTTCGCGACTTGCAAGATGTACATAGGCGATTGGGAAGGAAGTGCAAGGGTCCACCTGTCAGCGACAACACCATTCTTTTTTTTTTTCCACCTCATCGTGTTCACAGTTGTGCTCAGAAGAGCGGCCTGTGCTCCTGCTGGTCAACGTCGTACATGGCAAAATACTCATTCTGACCTGTCTAGAAGAGCTCTTACTATATGAACAATAATAATAATAATATATAATAATAATGATGATGTGTTTTCATCAAATTACCAACCTCCATCTATAATACACAGTCAGACGGCTTGACAGCGACCCACAGATCCCGATGTAATTACACACTATGCTTCTTCCCCGGCTCACATACCATTCTGTCCCAATTCCCTGCTGTTTGGAAATCAGGGTTATGTTGGTGACAAGTTACAGTACACATGCCCCGGTTAACCTTTGATGTGAACATGTTCTTTTCTGGGGGAATGATATGGAGGCCAAAACCACGAGGGGCTACAGACTATCCCTGCAAACTGTACGGCTTCAAAGTCCTGTCTCTAATTTGAACCTTTTGTGCCACTTAAAAAGCCCATGGACTAATTTGACTCTGGCATGTAACAACCGTTTGGAGGAATGTTTGTCTGTCGTGTGTGTGTGTGTGTGTGTGTGTGTGTGTGTGTGTGTGTGTGTGACCACAGGCCTACCTGCTTTGATCATGGCACTGGAAGATTATGACAACACACACACACACACACACACACAGGAGATTAATCAAAACTACATGCAGCACCACGTCTGCATCACTGCAAAGAGTGCTCAGATGAACACTGAGGTAAGACTGGCAGATCACTGTGATATTGACATTTTATTTACTCGCAATGAAACTGCGTTCAAGTCATGCTTTCCATTACGGGGGGGGGGCAAGTGTTTGGCCCATTGTGGATTCAAGAGCTTCATAACTAACTTTGCAAGACAAAGTGCAAGAGTGTTTTTGCGAATGCATCATACGCCATCGCCCAGAGACTAGCATTAGCAAAGTGGAGCGCGCAACTCCGGCACCAGTTAACAGGCCGTCGCACACTGCAGCACTTTACAAAACCTCCAGCCGACTGCGATCGGCTGATGAAAATCATTTGGTCCATGGGTTTTCCCCAGGTGTCAGTGCTGCAGCAGACAGAGCATTCATGCTGCAGACTGTTGCATGGCAGATTAAAAGATTCAAAGTTGTGTTTCTAATTATTAAAAGAGAACTCCATCGATTTAGAATTGTACTCCTGTAATATTGTCTAACTCATGATGGACAGGTTTTTTTTTTTTTTTTTTTTAAATTCCAAATGGATGCAGCAGAACCAGAAATATCTTTTTTTTTTTATTCCCTGCGTTCTTATACCTTGTCAAAACCTGGCAACCTACGTTACCCACAATGCAACTCGACTGCTAGTAGCAACTACTGTAGCCTCAAGCGGAGATGATGAGCGGGCTACAGAGGTCTGGCAAGCTCACTTCTTTCTTCTAACTCCACATCCCCAGATGTCTTTCATTTTCAAACTTGCAGTCTTCAGACTCAACCGACACTGACTCAAGGGACATTAGCTGGGGACATTTATCAGACTTCTCGCAGCTCCCTCTGAAGCCACAAAAAAAGCTTTGTACTCCCCCCAACACCTGGAGGCGCACGTTGAAGTGTAAAATCGGTGGAGCTCACCTTTAAACTGAGATTTGATTTGGAATCTAGCATCGATTCTGAATCGGATCGTGACACAGAGAAGGGATTCTACAAACAGTTCGAGAACCGATAAACATAAACGAAAACTGCTTAGACTTCCTCTTATATGAAACACAACGTGAGGAATTCCCTCCCTGCCGCTCCGTCTCCCGTAGTGACAGACAGATGTTTTCCGTGATTTTCGCCAACCGTGGCCACGGTGGCAATGACATCAGCAAGAGGGAGCTACCTCTGGGGACCAATGATTAATTAACGTGGCTTCAGCCAGCAGTGCCACACAGGATGTGATCTAATTGACGATGGGTAATTATGTAATGGCCTCGCCTTGTAAAAGGAGATGAGCTGGAAGCACTGTAACCTCGAGTGGAAACGCAGAAGCACTGTGCACGCTGGAAAACACACACACACACACACACACACATACACACAAACTAAATGAGGCTGGTTTGTTTTCCTGTCGTTGCCCTTTTACCCTGCTGATGTGGGGGTGGTTTGCTGGGCGTCGAGGGGGTGGTGGAGGTAGTCATCCCGCGCTCTGCTCGTTCGGTAATAGGCCTGTCTGTGTTTGTTTACCTCAGCTGAAATGTCATGAAGCAGCCGGCCCTTTGATCCGCCATTAATGTCACCACAATATGTGTCATTATCTGAGAGCTGGGCACCACTTCACATCCCGCTTATTGGAAAAAGGAACGTGACTAAGATGCTGCTCACTAAATATTTTGTACGGGGCGGGGAGGCATTGCATGCCAGCGGAGGCCTGTGATTGGGGGAGTGTGGAAGAAACAAACGCGGTTGCTAGCAACAATGTGGCGCCTGCGAAGATCTTTGCCGTTTAGTCATTAAGAAGTAAATCTGATAAAGGGAAAACACATGAAATCAGGCAAAATGATATATTGGTCAGTAGGTGCTGAGTAAATTTTCCCATGGGGCAAACGAGGCAGATATTAAGCAAAGATGTTGAAAAGTGTGTACAGTGCAGTTTACTGTAAGACGATAGCAATAACAAAAGGTTCAATGTTTCATTTTCAACTACACTACACAGATTTAGATGCTATATGTCTATTAGGATCACCTAGCTAAAACCACTGCAGTCTTATACAACAGCCATGTAATACAGAGGTGTTATTTGGTGGACAAAATGCAACAGATGACTCAAACCAGCTGCATTTTAGTCAAACTCCACAGAGAAAAAAACGATACAGTTGAAAGTTCTAAAAAAAAAAAAAAAAAGTTTGTTTACTGTCAATAGCTGCACTTTTAAAAGAACGTGCTCACTGAATAATTGTACCTTTCCTCACACTTGATCAATATATATGCGGCGTATGCTCTCTGTTACGCTGTACGTTAAATGATCCTGATTGCATACTGAACAATTACCGTTGCCATCAGCAGTGAACCGCTGCCCAGCTGAGAAAATAAAATCAATCTGCCTTTTATCATGCATATGCACCTCCCCTCCTCCTTTTTGTTTTGTTTTTTTTTGTTGTAAATAATGCCGATCAAATAATATGTTCTACGATCGTTTTAGAATTTCGAGGAGAAACCTGATACTAAATTCTCTTGTACT